>NC_138050.1:82754433-83004513 GCF_964194185.1 Rhinolophus hipposideros | reverse complement strand
AAACCTACAGAACTGTAATTTTGTTCAATAAATCTGAAAGCAATGAAACTTGTTTCATTTTCTCCAAAGCTAACACATTAATTACACAAAGCTGCACAGACAAAAATTAAAACCTGGTTTCATACAATGCGTTCTCTTTCTTCTTCTTTCTCCACATCATCTTCATTTTGACCTTCATCATGTAAAACCACAGAAGATGGCGCTACCCACTGATTCTTGGGGAGAAGCTCCACACCCACAATATCTTCATGAATAGCTCGGTTTAAATTTTTAAGTCCTTGTATGATTATCTGTGTGAAACAGCAAATGGCATGTGCCCAGTTTTAATGGAAATATGATATTGTCAAGGTTCCCTAACAGCAGGTTAGCTATATTCTGAATATCTCTATGTATCTCTGTTTCTCCTCCTTTATGTATTTTCTTCTTTTACACTGTCCCTTTACTCTACTCTCTTAATTTTTCAGTATCAAATAGAAGAAACATGGTCAGAAAATATGGGTTGTGTTCACGTCTCTGCAGTGACGGTTAGTACAAAGAGACCTTGGGAAAATTTCTTATCCTCTCTAAATCTCAAGAGTCCTGATTGGTAAAGCAAAAAACAAGTACCTACTTTTATAGTCTGGGTTGAAGATGAAATGAAAGGCAGCGTGCCAAACAGTTAGAAGAGCACCTGGCAAATAGTGAGCATCCTCCAAACAACTGCTATTCAAAGACTGTGAAGCCCTCTGGAGCAATTACATGCTTATGTAAATAGTACTTTCCACAACTGGTCATAATATATAAAATAGAGGCATCCTATTTAGTATTATTTGACTGACTAGATTTTTGTTCCTTAAAAGCAGGTTAACAGAAAATTCTTTACTTCAATAGCAGTTTTCTAAAAAAGTGATTAATTTTACTATCTATACTCTCACATAAGAGTCTTCAAGCTGCTAAACTGGAAGGATAAATCACATCTGAATTCTCATACAAAATTTTAAACACTTATCAAAGAATATAATGAACAAAAAGTATTTTAGTGTACAAGGAATTTATTTACACACTTGCCTCTTTATTTTCTTCAGCGTCTCCATGAACCCATACCGTAGCTTCTAAGTAATTCTCCCTGCTGGCTCTAAATGTTCCTTGAAGGTATGTACCAGATTTTATGCCTTGTTGTAGTTTACTTAAGGGAAGATGCTCTGAAAATATTATTTTTCCACTTTCTACTTCATTCTGTGAAATAAGCAAACCAAAAGATGCAGTTAGTATGGTATGTAAGCCCTTCATACGTGCTTAATATATAACTATTATCACTATCAGATAATGTCTTTTAAAAACTATCCACATCATGGTATGTATAACTCCATGAATGAGAGAATACAGCACAGAGAGAAAAAAATGCTTTCTATTCTTAGGGCAACTTACACAAACATTTTAATTTCCTTACATTCAGGTATTGAGCCACAGATGTATGTCACTAAGAAACTCTGCATACCTCCGCTCCCCACCCCAGGTCTCCTAAAATGAAAGTGTGCATTTAAGTGGGCAGATAGTTACGTAAAGGCTAATTTGAAGCCTCAATTCCATGAAAAGACTGGCTACTGAAAGCACAAGAAATGCTACTTTTATTTTGGCTATTTTAAATAGCTAAGCATCTAGGCACGTAGGTTGGGAACTGCCTTAGATCTACTGCAACACCTATCAGGATTCTGGGACTTCAACATCCAAAATCTTGACTGCTTAGCTCCTTTCATTCCCTTCTCCATGACCCACAATTTTCCACCTTCTAAGGAGAGTACTTTGTATCCTCTTTTTATGCTTAACTCTCTAATTTCCCTCTCTTCCTTCCTCACTCAGATGGGTGACCTCAAGGTCCATACTGAGAATCAGAAGCAATCAGTAGAGACCTGCTCGTATTTCATCTTCCCACCAAATCTGTCTACCTACTTGCATCGACACCAAAAACTCAGCTTTCTCTCTTGTAATAATGAATAGAATATTTCTGTTCACTTGGGCACCACAACCATCTCTTCTTCTCCATTCAAGAACTTTTCATGTAGTTATCGTCACATTTCTGTCTCTCTTCTACTGTAATGTTCTCACCATCATTAAACTATGAGCTATTAAGAATAAACAAACAAAATGTGGGTCCATTTCCAGACAGTGGCTGGATCCTCTGTTCCACCTGACACCAAAATGCTATGTAAGTAAGTATGCTCTAGAATAGCTGTGAATCTAATTTTTCACCTGCACTCTCATGAATCCACTACACTCAAGTGTCATCCTTAGCCAAGAATGGAACCATTACTAAAACCATCACTGCCAAGGTCACTAGTAATATATTATCATAGCAAATTCAATGTTCCATTCTCAGTCTTACCAGAATTTTAAGAAATGATCTTTCCTTTCCTGGAACACATCGGCATCCAAATCATTATTCCTTTGTTTTCTGTCCTACTTCACTGATTAGTTTCCTCTGCCAATTTTCCTGTTCCTGATCTCTAAGTCTTGTAGTAGTATCCCAAGGCTCAGTGACAGGCCGTTTCCCTTTATTTATATTTATTCCCTTGTTGCTTCTTCCCATCTTAAAGAAGAAGGGGAAAAAACCCTCTTAATCCCACTTGCTCTGCAAATCCCACTCATTTCTCTTCATCCATGACAATATTCCAAGTGTTACAATACTGTAATTTCTCTCTTCCCATTTTTCCACCTATTCTAGTCAGACTCCTCACTCCCGACTCTGGATAGGTCCGCTATACTGTCATAATGCTAAAATCAATCATGAGTCCTCATTAATTTATCAGCAATATTTGACACAGATGATCACCCCCTTGTCCTTGAAGCATTTTTTTGTACTTGGCTTCCAACAAACTCATACTCACATGGTTTTCCTCTTATATCTCTTTTGCTGGTTCCCCTCATCTTTCTGACTTCCAAACACTGCCGTGCTCAGCCCTTGGAATTCCTCTCTTCTAACTATACTCATTCCCATAGATCAGAGCTGGGCAAGCTAAGTTGCAGGTACCAAGTCTGACCCACTGCCCATACTTGATAAACAAAGTTTTATTGGAACACATCCACACTCAAATTATTTATCTATTTTTGATGGCTGCTTTCATACTACAACAGCAGAGGCTGAGTACTTGCAACAGAGACCATATAGCCTGCAAAGCTAAAAATGTGTACTATCTGATCCTTTACAAAAATGTCTGCCTGGGAAAAATTAGTTGCCAATCCATGTATCTGATAGGGAACTTGTATCCAGAACACATAAAGAACCCTTACAACTCAATAAAAAGACAAATAATGCAACTAAAAAGTAGGCAAAGGATTTGAATAAACATTTCTCCAAAGACAGACACACACGCACGTGTGTGTGTGCGTGCATCTAAAAAGTGCATCTAAAAAGCATCTAAAAACACTCAACACCATTAGTCATTAAGGGAATGCAAATGAAAACTACAGTTATATATCATTTGATACCCATTCGAATGGCTACAATCAAAAACACAAACAATAACATGTATTGCTGATGGTATGGAGAAATTGGAATCCTCATACATTGCTGATGGGAATGTAAACTGGTGCAGCCACCTTGTAAACTGTTGGAAAACAGTTTGGGAGTTCCTCAAAAAGTTAAACATAAAATTACCGTATGACTCAGCAAATCCCTCTGTATATACTTAGGTACATACTGATAAGAAATGAAAACAGACATCCACACAAAAACTTGTACACAAATGTTCATAGCAGCATTTTTCATAACAGCCCAAAAGTGGAAACTAAAATGCCCATCAACTAGCTAATGAATAAATAAAATGTGGCATACCATATACTAGAACATTATTTGGCAATAAAAACAAATAAAGTATTGATATATAGCGTATGTCAGGGAAAACTGTGAAAATATTACGCTAAGTGAAAAAAAGTCAGTCACAAAGGACCGCATACTGCACTATTCCATTTACATGAAATGTCCACAATAAGTAAATTTATATACAGAAAAATCAGTGGTAGGTTAGTTAGGGCAAGAGAAAGGGCATTTCGGGGGGAGATTGGGATCAAGTGGTAACAGATATGGAATTTCTTTGACAGGGGAAGAAAACATTCTAAAATTAGATAATGCTGATGGTTGTGGAATTCTGTGAATATACTAAAAATTGTACATTTTCAACGGATGGGCTGTACGGTGTATGAATTACAACTCGATAAAGCTGTTTAAAAAAAAAATCTGCTAATTCCTGTCCCAAATAATCTCACTTGGCCTTATGGCTTTATATATTCCCTGTATGTTGATGACTTCCAAATTTATGTCTAGTCCTAACCTCCCTCGTGAGCTACGGATTTGTATCCCCAACTACTCACACTATAAAGCTCCTTAGAGCTCTAATGGGTATTTCAAACTTAAGATGTCTAAGATTATACTTGTGATTTTCCACCTAATCCTGCTTTCCCCTTCATCTTGTATGAATAAAGCGATACTATCTACCTAGTCGGTTAGGTAAAATGCCTAGACTCATCCATATTCCCTCAGAGTGCCATCCAACCCATCATCAACTCCTAAAACACCTACAAAATACATCCAATCTCTGAGTTCTCACTACCTCAACTGCTACTACCAAGGTCCAATTTTCTGTCTTCTCTCCCTCAAAGTATTAAAATCTCCTACCTGAGCATCTTGCTTCTAATCTATTCTGAGAGCAGCCAGATGGATATTATTCCCTCGCTCACCAGCTGTCCAGCACTGCACACTACAATCCAGTATTTTCCCAGGACTTATTATATTTATTACTATACTTATTATAGACTACACGATCTGGACCCTCCCTACAGTTCCAACTTCATTACTAACATGTTCTCCCTTGCTCACTCTATTCTAACACTTTCACTGTCCCTGATTTTACCAGCGACTTTGAACTTCCTATTTGCTCTGCACGAAGTACAACTCTTGTACATAGTTCAGCTGAAACGAACCTGTCTCAAAGCAAACCTGCTTAGTTAGCATCCTTCACATCTCGGTAGACATTACGTCTATCACGAAGCCTGGACATCCCAAATCTGGGTTAGGTGCCCTTGCTAAGTATAGTCAGTTCCGCTACAATGCTTGTTTTGAAAACACGAATTGTTCCGATGCAACTGATATATTAGAAAATACTAGGTCAATTTGGAAAATTGCACCAGCTGAAGCAAGCTGCATAGGAATCCACAGAACACATACATACATAGCCTCTCAAACATCTCTCAATTACCTCAGATCACCACACGTGCTATGAGCCACACCGTCTTCATCTAGTGTAACAACTTTCTGTCCAAATTTAGGTAACTGTTTCTCCACCACTTCATAAAGTTTTTGAGTGTGTACCCCTAATCACATTTCCCCACAGGCTCTGTGGTTTTATCACGTGATACTGCATGGCACAGGGAATATGAGGGACACACATGTTGTACTACAACAAAACTGATTGTCATTTCACCATATCCTACACTTACCCTACCACAGTACTTAACCAAATACTACTACCAATGTTCAAGTACTTCTTGATTCTTTTTCGAGATCAGTGCTATTCAAAACAACCTTGTGATGAAGGGAATATTCTTTTGTGATGTCCAGTATGGTAAACACTAGGCACAAGCGGCTATTGAGCACCTGAAAAGTGGACAGTGCAACTGAGAAACTGAATTTTTAACTTGAATTAAATTTAAGCATGCAACTAACTAGTGGCTACATGTTACCGGGAAAGCCTAAATCTGTATTCCAAAAATCAAGTTTAGCTTTTATTTTCTCACTTCCATTTGGTTTTATAAAGTAGCTTGCTGAAAGCAAGCAGGGATGAGAAAAATACCGTAAAGACTGGATGTATGCATTCAGGTCCTATCACAAAAAACCTATTTCTATATTAACAATAGCTACCATTTGGAACAGTACACTTACCCTGGCTATGTGCCAGGCACGGAGATTAGATTTTATTGACGCTACTGTTATTATTCTCATCCAATCCTCGTAACACTATGAAGTCGTTATCGCTAACCACTCTTTACATGTAAGGAAATGAGGGCTCACGAAGTTGAATGATTCCCTCTCAGCATGCCCTCTCACGCCTGCTATTGCAGCGATCTCTTTACTCACCCATCAGCCTCTGATCTGGCACTTGATAACAGCCCATCATCCTACATATCGCTATCAGAGTGCTCTTTCCAATAAATAACATTTCTGATCATTTTTCTACACCCTCCCAGGCACATTTTCATACACCTTTAATTTCTTTTAGCCTGCCATTGTAAAGTAGGGAGCCCAGAATCCTATCTGCTGTCATCTTTTCACCGCAGCCCTTTAGGGAGATCTGCATAAGACAGTTTAAAAATTAGTGACCTATTGGATAAATTCTAGTCCTCATTACCTGGCCTCTCCCCTTCTTGTCTACCTCCTATAACTTCCTTCCTCTTCCTTCAGGATTAATGCTACAGCTATATGCTCTGGCTGCAGTGCGCGCCACTTCTTTATTTGTCAAATACCTACTCCTATTCACAAACTAGCCATGGATTCCTTTATTTATTCATAAAATAAACAGTGCCACCAAGTGCCAGGCCCTACTCAGGCTGCTGAGGATACATCCACACACAGCACTATTTTAGAAAGTCAAGTCTTTCAGGAATGGCATTTTGATAAGCATGTTACAGCCACTCTTGCTGTCTATAACCCAACTCTTATTCCAATTCCAGCTTACCCACCGACATTCCAATTTTTAT
Organism: Rhinolophus hipposideros; assembly: GCF_964194185.1. Taxonomy (NCBI): domain Eukaryota; kingdom Metazoa; phylum Chordata; class Mammalia; order Chiroptera; family Rhinolophidae; genus Rhinolophus; species Rhinolophus hipposideros. The sequence goes on along the minus strand of NC_138050.1, from coordinate 82,997,784 downwards.
ATGATAACCCAAAGTGGCTATTTTAATATTTTCATTTTTAAGAAACAAAATAAAACTCAAACGTACCCCTTCTTCAGACAAACAAGCAAGACGATCTATGAGTTCAGGGTTATCAGTTAGACTCTTAACATATTCTTCACCTGAAAAATAATTTTTATTGTTCTTGATAAATTCCAGTGTTTTGTTGGTTTTTTTTGTTTTTGTTTTTTGTTTTTTAAGATATGGAGAAACATCAATAATTTTCTTTGTGATGATATATCTGTCAATTCTTGGGGAAAAAAATATATCTTGATGCGGTCATGTCCAAGCAGAGACAGGGGTTCAAATATACGAGGTCTGACGATTAAGTTCACGAACTTGTTACAATGATGTTGCTAACTTTTTTGATATCAGAGGGATTATTCATTATGAATTTGTATCAACTGGACAAACAATTAACCAAGTTTACTATTTGCAAGTGCTGAAAAGGATGTGTGAAAAAGTTAGAAGAAAATGACCTGAACTTTTTGCTAACAATTCATGGCTCTTACATCACGACAATGCACCAGCTCACAAGGCACTGTCTGTGAGGGAATTTTTAGCCAGTGAACAAATAACTGTATTGGAACATCCTTCCTACTCACCGGATCTGGCCCCAAATGGCTTCTTTCTTTACCCAAAGATAAAGGAAATGTTGAAAGGAAAACATTTTGATGACATTCAGGACATCAAGGGTAATACAACATCTCTGATAGCCATTACAGAAAAAAGAATTCCAAGATTGCTTTGATGAGTGGACTAGGCACTCGTGTCGATGCATAGCTTTCCAAGGGGAGTACTTCGAATGTGACCGTAGTGATGATATACAGCAATCCGTTTCTAGGATGAGTTCGCAAACATAATTGTCAGACCTCGTATTAATATTTGTGAGCTTTAATTGTTAAGCCAATTCCAAATGGTGATAGGGAAATTAGCCATTGGGCACCACAACACACTGAGCTTAGAAATGCTGAGGGGGGTGGCCGGTTAGCTCAGTTGGTTAGAGCATGGTGTTCTTAACAACAAGGTTGCCAATTCGATCCCCACATGGGCCACTGTGAGCTGCGCCCTCCACAGCTAGATTGAAACAACCACTTGACTTGGAGCTGATGGGACCTGGAAAAACACACTTAAAGTAAATAAAAGTTCTTTTAAAAAAAGAAAGAAATGCTGAGAAATTTAAAAATGCAAAAATATCACATGAAGTAATATAGGAATATGAAAATATATAAGCGAACTTCTGACCATGGCCTGATGATATTTTTACATGCATTGCAAACATGAATTAGAGTTTCTATATTCAGACTTACAAGTGAAAGCTGGTATTCCTTCTTCTATGGCTTTCTCTTTGTTTTTCCTGTCATTTGTTATGAAGATAACTTGCAGCTGATTCTCCGCTGACAATTTCTTCAAATGTTCATTGTACCATTTTGCTGCTACTCTAATGGCTCTATCATTCCTGTCATTAGAATTTTCTCCCTGTTTTTGTTCTACGTAAGTTTCTCTACATACAAAGGAAAGGAATTTTTAAAAAAAAGCGAAATAAAAATCAATAGAAAGAATATGTAAAACGTCTTAAGATATAAATGCTTAATAACCACTAAACTTAAAGGTCAAGTCAATGGTATACCTTTTACTCTTGAACGTATTCAGATTTGTATCTCAGAGAGGAAATAAATAGTATTCTTATAGTTTTAAGACAACAATTTGCTTGAAAAAAATCATGTTAATAATGGAATAAAAAGGCTAAAATAATTTTATTTCACTAAAAAACAAATTCAAGATCAAAATTTATACTGCAATTGGCATATAAGTTGTGGTTTGTTGAGGGGAAAAACCTATAATAAACCTTTGCAGGTCTAATAATGAGATTTCATCCTAACTGCAGATTAAAGTAATTCCTAAAGGCTATAAATAATATTATTGGTGATTTATAATCATATGATTCTAGTTATTAAATACATAATGCATGTAAATTATCAATGGTAAACATGAAAAAAATGCCAAGGGCTATCTAGAGACTGAAAGACCAGATAAAGATGTGACTGCATACTCCTTCCAAGCCTATCTACTCTGAACTCCCAAATATGTCAGCATAGTCATTTCTTCAAAGTGTTTATCAGGGTTGGCCCGGTGGCTCAGACATTTGGATCTCCATGCTCCTAACTCCAAGGGCTGCCAGTTCGATTCCCACATGAGCCAGTGGGCTCTCAACCACAAGGTTGCCAGTTCGACTCCCAAAAGGGATGGTGGGCTCCGCCCCCTGCAACTAAGATTGAACACAGCACCTTGAGCTGAGCTGCCTCCCAAATGGCTGTTTTTTGGAGCACAGGCTCTCAACCACAAGGTTGCCAGTTTGATTCCTCAAGTCCCGCAACGGATGGTGGGCAGCGCCCCCTGCAACTAAGATTGAACACGGCACCTTGAGCTGAGCTGCCGCTGAGCTCCCAGATGGTTCAGTTGGTTGGAGCGCATCCTCTCAACCACAAGGTTGCAGGTTCGACTCCTGCAAGGGATGGTGGGCTGTGCCCCCTGCAACTAGCAACAGGGACCTGGAGCTGAGCTGTGCCCTCCACAACTAACACGGAAAGGACAACAACTTGACCTGGGAAAAATCCTGGAAGTACACACTGTTCCCCAATAAAGTCCTGTTCCCCTTCTCCAATAAAATCTTAAAAAAAAAAACAACTTTATCAAACTCAAGTTTAAGAACAATAACAAAACTCAGTACAACTTCTAGTGCTTAAAGATAAGATTCAATTTTAAATTTTAGACTTACAATAGTGTTTAGAATCATTTTATTACTCATTAAATGCAAGTGGTAATGCTTTAAGTTTACCAATCAAAAAGTCATAAATTTTTGAATTGGTTTTAGCAAGACTTGAGCAACAGAATCTTAGATGAGATTTGCCCTAATGTCCTAACATCTAAGATTTTTCCTGTCAACCCCAGTATTACTAAACTCTATTCATTGCACTGAAGCTAACAAAGTAACCTGATTAGTAATCTGATGATCATAATACACAAAAACTTGGTCTTTCTGTGTTGAAAAATGATTCTGCTTCTAAATTTCAAGAACAAGTTAGAAATAAGAAGTCTACAAGTGCTTTACTCATGTTCTTACAAGTGTTTGTTTTTTTTTTTAAGTTTGGAATACAAGAATAAAGAAGAGAAAATTGAGTAATTAAATTTTAATTTGCATATTCCAAAGGGATTTCATTACCAGATCTACCATTTAATCCAGTTCTCAGTGAGAGTGATTTTGGCCACTTGGGAACATTTGACAATGTCTGGAAACACTCTGGGTTGTTAGAACTCTGTGGATGGGGGAAGGGTTGCTACTGTCATCTCGTGAGTAGAAGCCAAGATGCTACTAAACGTCCTACGATGCATAAGACAGCCTGCCCACAACAAAGAATTATCCAGTCCAAAATATCAGCAGTGCTAAGGTTGAGAAGCCCTGATCTAATCTACAAAGTATACTAAGATTTAGCATAGATCTATGTAACATAAGAAATCATGATATCCATTTTCTGAGACCACACATTATGTTCAAATATCTTGAATTTGAACCGTAACAAAGAATTCTATTCTTTAACCTTATCTTCCTCAATGTGATCAGTTATATTAGTTTAACTTATAAAAACCCATAAAGAATAAATCTGCTTTATATTTTTAAATCCCCTCTGCAAACTTACATTTTATTAATCTATGTTGGTTATTCACAGATGATACTCCAGGAACTCAGGCAAATCTCATCTGCCAAGGTTCTATTGCTCAACTCATACCAAAAATCAATTCAAAATGACAATATTTTGGAAATAAAAGTACCTACTGTAGCATAGGAGTCAGGAGACCTTCGTTCTAGGTTTGATCGAATCAATGTCTGTGACACCTTAATGAGGTCTACTTAGCATTATCTTCTGTATAACTGTGTAAGAACCTCTAAGTGTGAAACCTATCAGGTATCTTCTGACATCACAAACTAGTGACAGCAGCCTTCCCCCCACCCCAAGGCAGCCAATTCTATGGTTTCTCTTCTACCTATGGTGCTCGTTAGTGAATGTATAAAAATGCTTCTCCAGGTTATTAGTCACATCTCGGATTCGTTTATACACCGGAGCACTTCGATTTCTCACTTCTTGCAGAACTGTTTGTAGCACAATTACATTCCTGATGGAAGGGTCCTCAAGAACATCAATCTTTAAAAAAAAAAAAAGAAAGAAAGAAAAGAAACATTAATTTTTTCTATGTTCACTTATAAATTGTTTCTGTCGAACATAAACCCTGTAGGTTTAAAACACGCTGAAAATAGTACATTAAGGTAAGGAGCTATTTCGCTATAGAAAACCCTTCAGGTCTAGCAGAGAAAAGCACATGTAACCAGACTAATTCCAAAACGTCCCGGAATTAACTCCATAATAAAGAGAGACGTTGGCCCACATGGTTTTAGCTAGCAGGCACTTACAAACGGCCTGGGGGTCGCAGGCTGGAGGCCACAGAAGCCCAGGTCCCCGGCCTCCAGACATTTACAATCCAAGACAAAAGAGACACCAGGAGTTAGAAAATTAACGTATCTAAAATTCTTAAGGCTCCAAGAACTCAAACATAATACGTACAAAGAAAAAAAACCTCTGCCTGGGGGGACACAGGGCAAGGGTCCCGTGGTGTTTGCTTCTCCCTAAGTGCATTGTGTTGCCCAAGACGCGCCTCCTTGGGCCTCAGTTTCCTTATCTGTCACACCCCCTTTTCCAAGGGGGGGCGCGTTGCCCGTGGTTCGCCCCCCGCCAACTCACCTGGTGCAGCAGCACGTTGGTATCAGGCAGCAAGTAGTGCGGCTGCGGGCACAGGCTGCTCCCGCGGTCCAGGGGCTGCGACTCGAGGACCGGCCCCTCGTGCGCACTGCCGCACGCCGCGCACCCAGGCGCCCCGCAGCCGATGTCGTCCCGCAGGTAGTGCTCGCGCACGATCTTCATCACGCCACCCGCCCGCGTCTTTTTTAAGAACGTCTTGGACTTCAGCATCTTGCCTCGCGGTGCGGAATCCCGACTCCGACAGCGTTCTTCCGGCGAAAAGTGTCAAGCTGAGCCCCGTCGCACAACTATACTTTATCCCGACGTTCGCTCCTTCTCACTCCAGGTTCTTAGCACACGCTTCTCGCGGGAAAACGTCGCCACTGACATTGGTTGGCTCTCTGAGGGCTGCGAGGATTGGGCGAAAGCTAGGAGCTGGGCGGATGGGCGGAGCCCGGAGTCATTTCCGCCCAAGAAGTGAGCGGGGCCCCGTCGCTGGACTCCAACTCCCAAGATGCATTGCTTCCCGCGCCGGGTCGGATGTAGGCTGAGTTCCGGCGCCGTGGGCGTCTATATGCTGCCGTTTCCACCGTCCTTCTTTGAGAGTAACTGTTGTCCTGGTTACGGGTCCTAACGGTCCCCGGCCTGAGATATTTTTTGGGGAGAGACTGCAACCTGCGCTGCTGTCTGAAGACGCCTTCCGCTCCTTCGATTGGCAGAAGCGGTGGCCGTGGCGGCTCGCCCAGCCTTCGACGCGGGGTAATTGACGCTTCCGAGGTCGCTCTCGGCCACCCCTTCCTGTCCCGCGTGGGGCAAGCAATTCTCCCACGCTGCCAAGTGTGGGTTTTCATTCTTCACCTCGCACGTGTAGGCAGCCCCAGTCCCAGATCCTTTGTAATCCACGGATGTTGCCTGTCTTTGATTGCCCCGTCCCCTTCCCCTTTTCTCTTTTCTCCTTAAGAAGGAGGGAAGCCGATCCAACTCAAGTTCTTACGTTTCCCCTCCACACGCATCGTTTAGTTTGGAAAAACTGATCTATGCAACTCCGCAAAGCATTGCCCTAGCGTGTACTATTACAACACAGGAGTTGCTAAAATTCTTGTGGAAGGAGAAGTGGTTGGACGTAGAATTCTTGCGTTTTTCTCGTGTTTCATTCTGCTGTCTGCAAACCTACAGAACATGTGTGCGTGTCACTGGTTACCTTTTTAAAAAAATCTTCAGTGATGCCTCGTGGCCTGCAGGCTACATTTCGAACACGTGTTGACTTACAAGGCCCCCCCAGTCTTGGTTGCTAAGGTTGTGTGTGTGTCTGTTTGGAGGTGAGGGGAGTCACTGCCCTGACACACACAGCCCTGGCCCCAGCCTGACCACCACTGTCTGCTGCTGCTGTTTCGTACTTTTGCCGCCTCAGTACCGGCCTTAACACTTGCACATCTTTCCCTTTTCACTCTTCCTCTCCAAATCCTTCCAGATTCTATGTTCTGTCTCCCTATAACCTTCCCCTGACCAACGCAGAAGGAATTTTTCTAATCTTGAACATGTGCAGCTTGTATTAGGAGCGTTCCTGGGTACTAGTGATTTAGGGTTTTATCCTTTGTCGCGTACATTACTTTGTTTCCTCCAACTACCGTGTTTCCCCCAAAATAAGACTGGGTCTTGTATTAATTTGTGCTCCAAAAGACACATTAGGGCTTATGTTCAGGGGATGTTGTGGGGACAGAGTCCCAGAGAGAGCAGTTTCCAGGCTCTCGGCCTCACGTGGAAAGGTGCTGGCTTGGGTAGTAGATGGCCATCGCTGTGGCTGGGTGGCCGTCAGCTGTAACCAGTGAGCCATTGGCCTCTAATATAACTGCCGTGGCTACGCTAGGGGGTTGGGTTGGTTGGCAGAGAAGCGGACGGCAGGTTGCGGATTGTGCAGCTCCTGCTTCCTGTGTCTCCAACCCGGCCGCCAGCGAGGATACAGTGGTATGACTCCCCTATATGTGGCCCCGTGGGTGTTCCTTTTTGGCCTCACCATGTCCTGCATTCTTAGGCAGGGAACGGGACCAGAAACCCCGCATGACATATGTCATCCTGCAAAATCATGCTAGGATTTATTTTCCGGTTAGGCCTTATTTTCAGGGAAACACGGTAAGATTCCTGCCTACAGGAACTGGGTTTCTTAATTCATCCAAGAGCCTGAGTTCATAGTAGGATCTAATGAGTTTGATTTAATATGTTTGATCTGAGCAGTAATTTTGTAATCTGTCCTAGATTTGGGGTCCTCCAAATTGCCCAATAATTACTTAGGGAATCCTCAGCATTTTAATATACTTTGTTTTGATATACTTTGTTTTCCACAGAGAATATTTGAGTGCATTTAAATTCATATTTTTTTAACCTACAGAAAATTGAAATAGAATTGGAGAAGAAAACTGAACCATAATAATAATGTCTCGAAAAATTGCCTCGGCATCAAAAACAATAAATGTCTCTAGCTCTCTAGAATCGGAAGACATTAGTTTAGAAACAACAGTTCCTACAGATGACGTTTCTTCCTCAGAAGAACGAGATGGTAAAATCAAAATCACCAGGCAGCTAATTGAACGGAAAGAATTACTTCATAATATTCAGTTACTGAAAATAGAGCTATCCCAGAAAAATATGATGATCGACAATTTGAAAGTAGATTACCTTACAAAGGTAAGATCAGTTGCAAATTTTGTTATCTATATGCTTTATTGTCTTCAAGATGCAGATAAATAAGAATTACACTTTTGTTTTTATATATGTAATTTGAACTTGAAGTGATACATTTATCATGCTTTTAGGAGGGGCTGTGAATAATATTTCTGTGAAAGAAGGAGTGCTTCTGTAGGTTTAATTTTTTAAATCTAGCATGTGTGAGGTATATTAGGTGTTTTTTCCTAGCCAAGTTGTTTTCTGTTTCATTGAGAACTAACCCTGATGTGACTAGTTTGGTTGGGAGAATCAAGATCATAATTTAATTATATTATTGAATCTGTATAGTCCTCTGCCATGGAGATTTGGTTTCTTTGGAATCTTTGTTTGATAGTGATGATATTTGTCTTTCAATTTGATATTACTGTGTCATAGTACCAAGTATAAATTCTGCTACCATAATCTTTAATAAGTGTTTGTCAAGTAAGAAGGGATGTCCTACTCCTTGTTTTTCTGCTTTGTGGTTATTTACCGTTACAGTGTATGTTATGTAAGACCTGGTAAAGTTGTCACCAGCTCTAAGAAATTTATAGTGATTTCAGAAAGAAAAGAGACACTTCTTAACTCTTACTATCTCTAACTTGAGAAAATCTTTTCTTTCCAATAGCAGAACCTCCACCTTTGCTCTTGATCCCACATCTTCCTATCCCGTCGTCCCATTTTGTTGTTTCAGTACACCTTCTCTTGCCAAGTCAGTATACAATTTTAGTCCTTCACTGTGCACACTAATGTACTGCAATATCTTGCCTATGTCTGTGGGAAAATAGCCTCCTAAACCCCAAAGTCTTGATGAAGTAAAGAAATCGTTTAGGCAATTTTATTTTAATATTAATAACTAACACTTATTGAATGCTTATCTTGTGCCAGTCACTGTTCTAAGAGCTTTTCACATGTTCTCTCATTTAAGCCTCATAACTCTCTGAGATACAGGTGCTTTGGGGGCGGTGGAGGGTTGTCTTACATGACCAATCATATTAAATGAATGAAAAGAACAAGTTAGAGTAGTGCCCGATATTTAGTAAGCACACAGTGTTTGTGATTGTTGCTGTTATCAACTAAAGTGATCTCCTCATTTTTTTCCATCCCCTTTATTTTCTGTGCCTTACGCATGTTCATAGGACTGCCTGACTCTGGTGCTTTGGTATTTGTCTCTCTTAGTAGGTGTGATGTCCATGCAGACCAGGGACTTTTTCTGTATTCACTGTTGTATCTCCAGTGCTTAGAACAGTGCCTGGCACATAGTAAGTGCTCAGCTATTTCTTAAATGAGGGAATGAACCCCATTTTGCTCTTGATGAAACAGAGCCGTAAGTGGTTAATAGCATATGGAGACTATTCAGATGGAAGTGATGGAAGCACGTGGATTCAAATCAAGTTTAATTAAATAAAGCCCATATTCTACCCAAGTGAATCTCCTAACACTTCCATTAGTCTCTCTACACAGTCGCCTCCCCACACTAGGTTTCATGGTATTTTATGGAGTAAATCCAGTGGTTTCCCATCACTATTCCTTTCCTTGTAATGCTTTCACTCCTCACATGGACTCCCACAGTGCTGCCCGTTTATAGGTCTCCGCCACAGAATCTCCTTTAATGCTAAACTCATTGAAGACGTTGAGATAGTCCCCCATCCATTAAGCCACCCACTCAGTCAAAACTATTTTATTTAGTGCCACATCAAGACTATGTTTGGCCACTTTTTTATTATTTGTTTCCAGCTTTCGTTGTGCTGGGTTATATGTAAATGGCTTCTCTCCTGTTTAAAGTATAAGCTTTATGTTAAAGAAATGAGACGCTCTCTAGTGTAATAGATCAGAGCTACAGTTCTAGATACACACAGTTTGGGTTTGAATTTCAGCCCTACTAGTTACCTTGGGCAAATTCCTTTACTTTTTTATTCCCTCACTTCCTGTGAAATGAGAATAATAGTATTTACTTCATAGAAATAAGTTGTTGGGAGGATTAAATTACACACATGAGCTCTTAGATGCCTGGCATGTAATAAATAACAGTAGTGGCTGCCCTAATTCAGTACTATGCTATTACTTTTGTACTCGTGGTGCTTAGTACAGTTCTTTTTGTTCTCTACTTGGACTGCAAATGTAGAAGACTGAATTACTCGTGTTCCCGAGTTTATGACATATAATCATCGTTGGTCCTTGCAAGGTTACTTTATTTTGTATATTTATTCCTTTTAGTCCCAAAGCTCGTTTCCAGTTCTCCTCTCTGTGCAGGTATTTTATTTTTTACCCTTTTTTTAACACTTATTTTTGAAAATGAGTGTCTTATTTTTTTCCTTTACATGAATGTAGATTGCATGTTTTCATCTCTTTTATAGTTGTTTACCTTTTCTACTCAGCGCTGTTTTAAAATCATTCATATTACCCTGTGTATATCTACTGCTTTGCTTCCAACTTCTACACAATCCTCCGTGTGCATCTACCAGTCTATCCATCCGTTTCCACAGGGATCGGCTCCACGATTGCTTCCAACTTCTTGCCACAAATGTAGCATTAGCCTTCTGCAGACATTTCTCTAACGTACATATCCAGGAGGAAAACTTCTGTCTCGTAGGGTGTATATACTTAATTTAACTAAGTGGTACTGCTAAATTGCTCTCCAGAATAGCGGCCCTACTCTATGTTCTAGAGGTTTTTTTGTCTATGGTGTGAGCACTAGGATTGTTCTGCTTTGTTTGAGACCCCTTGGAGGTAAGATGTTCTCTGACAAATATAGGAAGAAATATTATTATGTTAGAAGAATTAGTCTTCCATAATTCATTGGTTCCAAGGCACCTCGATTGTAAGATGGACCATTTTGTGTTTTGCCATAAAAACTGCCAAGTTAAATTGTTATGTGTTGTAGATTATAAAATTCATTCCACTTACAGAGATGTAAAATGTGAGTAGGTGTGAGTCTGGGATTGATGAGAGAACGGTATTTTAGCTCTTCATTCATTCTCCAGAGCATACCAGTGCATTGAGCGTTGGGGATACAAAGACGAAAATCTCACATTCTAGTGTCACAAAAACTAGATTTACCTCACTAAACAATACCTCCAGGAAAGTCACAGGAAAGGTAGATTTTTGCTGTATATAAAACTGTTCTTGCTATTAACAATTAAATGACATAATTTTAAGTTACTGAGCTTCCTGTTCTTGGAATCATTCAAGTAGTTCTGAATGGTCAAGTGTCGTGAATATTATAAGTATTTCTGCTATAAAAAAAGATTAACCTGCTGTCCAGTGTGTCAGGGATTAAATTCAAGTGTTAGACCAGAGAGTTGGAAAATGGTGGCTGCCTTGTAACAGAGATGTGGAAACTGTAGCCTAAGCAGAATAAAGGTTTTGTTTCTCTGATATACCAGGAATCTGAAAATATGTAATTTAGACCTGGTATGGTTGGTTACTCCTTAGTATCATTAGGAACCCAGGCTCCTTTTTAACCCTCTGCACAGCTGTTTTTACCATGTGCTTTTCACCTCAGAATCACAAATAGCCGATGTGCCTCCAGTATGTCTGTTACGGGCAGAAATAAGGAGAAGGGTAATTGGAAAGTGGGGCATATGCCAAATGAGTCAGTCCCCTTTAAAGACTTTCTCAGGGGTAACCGGATAGCTCAGTTGGTTAGAGCCCAGTGCTCTTAACAACAAGTTTTCCTGTTCGATCCCCACACGGGCCACTGTGAGTTGCACCCTCCACAAATAGATTGAAACAACTACTTGACTTGGAGCTGATGGGTCCTGGAAAAACATAGTTAAAATAAATAAAAGTTTAAAAAAAAAAAAAAGAAAGACTCTCAGAAGCTTAAGCTAGTGATCACAAATGACTAGAAGTATGTAGCATGACAACCCTTCACTGCAAGGGGTAGGAAGCTGGGAAACTTAAGTTTTTAGCTGGACACATTGTTGTCACTAGTAAAAATCAGAGTTACCTTATAAAGAAGGGAAGACTTGAGTTTGGGCTGACAAGTAACAGTGTTTTCCTACTCATGGGGGCGGGTCGGGGGGGTGGGGGGGCCTTTTTAAGTTAAGAAATATGTGAATCTCTTTAACATCTTTCTACACCACTATGGCAGCAATACCATGTTTTATGTTTATTGCAGTTTATTACTAATGTTTCAGTCTTGCAATTTATTACTAATGTTTAATGTTACAATTTACTATAGTTTTTTTTTTTTTTTTGAAGGAAACAGGATTTTATTGGGGACTTTTTCCAAGTCAAGTTGTTGTCCTTTCCATGTTAGTTGTGGAGGGCGCAGCTCAGATCCAGGTCCAGTTGCCGTTTTCTAGTTGCAGGGGGCACAGCCCATTATCCCTTGTGGGAGTCGAGGTGTTGGAACCGGCAACCTTGTAGTTGAGAGCCCGCGCTCCAACCAACTGAGCCATTTAGCACTGGCCCATGTGGGAATCCAGCCGGCAGCCTTCAGCATTAGGAGCACGGAGCTCCAACTGCCCGATCCACCGGGCCAGCCCTACTATAGTTTATTGCTATGAATGTCTTTACCTATGTTGATTTGATTCCGTGTCTAAAAGCAGGAACAAATAGGTTCAAGGAAACTTAAAAAATATCGCTAAGGTTAAAAACTGCCACTTCCCATTCAGCTGTTTGCTAGAACTTAAATGTGTAACTGCTTAGGCCAAACTTCCTGATACTAGAGAATTACTAGCTTTCCACTTTAACCCATCTACTACTGTCTAAATCCCCTTCCTTACTCCACTTATTTAATCCTTTTCTCTTCACTCTTCTTACTTGTCAGTTTTTAAATGCCAAGAACTCTTTGTTTATCTTCGTCAGAGATCTGTGGGTTCCGTATTGCTTGGGAAATGAAAGAGGGCATCTTCCCAGTCTGATTGTCTTTGAGTAAAGGGACTTAATTTAGAAATCAGTTGAAGTTGTAAAAGGTGTAACCCTGAAAAAAGAAGTTTCTATCCTTGGGGTAACAGTATTCTTGGTCTGCAAACTAGTAATTATGAGGAATGTGGTTATCATTTGTTTAGTTAAGACATTTATTGAGACATGTTGCTGGGAATAGAGCAATGAATATGACAAAGTCCCTTATTTATGGAGATGACGTTCAAGTGAGAGACCTGATCAAAAAACATATAACAAGGTGTATTTGAGGTCATGTGACATAGCATCACTTAACAATGGCTACATTAGTTAAGGAGTCAGCAAACTTTTTATATAAAGGGCCAAACAGTAAGTATTTTATGCCTTGCAGGCTGCATATAGTCTACCATATATTTTTCTTTTTTTAAAAAAAAACCCTTTTACAAATTTAAAACACAATTTTAGCTTGTGGGCTGTACAGAAACAGGACATGGGCTGGATTTTGGACATCACCATTGTTTATCCCTTGCTTTAGATTATGTATTCAGAGAAGCTGTTGGCAGGTTTCAGGCAATTGGAGTTACGTTTCCTGATTTTTGTATTCAAAATAGCACTGAAGTAATAAACTAAGGGCAGATAAGGTAGAAGCAGAAGATAGTTATTAGGCTGTTGCCTTATGCAAGACTCCTACAGTTTTGTCTTCATTAACTGGAGCCATTTATTTATGTATCAAACGCTGGGAGAAAACTGACCTGGGAGGCAAAATATACGTTGTGTATTGAACATGTTAGCTTCTGATTTCTGTTAGACTCTCAAATGGAATTGTCAGAGTTTAGGGGAGAGTTCACGACTAGATTGTGTCTGTGTGCTCATGCACATGGTGGTGTATTACATGCACCAGTGTATCGATGGCACTTAAACTCATGAAATTAGATGATATTACCTAGGCAGAGCAGAGGACCCCAAGTGCAGCAAAGGAACTTGAGAAACTTGAGCGTGTGCACTGAGTTAGGAGGAAAACCAAAGATGAGTATCATGGGAGCCAAAAGAAGATGGAGCGGTCAGCTCTGTGAAATTATGCTGTCGCGTACAGAGATAACTATTGGACGTATGCAGAGATAACTATTGGACGGCGCATTATAGAGGTGATTCATAACTTTGACAAGAACAGTTTTACGGGAATAATATGGGACAAAAACCATATTGAAGTTTTGCTCTGATGGTGAGCAGAGAAATGGTACTACAGCAGAGGGAGTGATATGGCCAAGGGACTATTGTTTTTTTAGTGGGAGATAGAACACGTTTGGTTAATGGTAAGAATGATCCAAGAGGGGAAATTTGGTGATGCAAGATACTAAGGATTGGCTGTTAAATTAATATATTTTAAAGGGTGAACAAGAATTGCCTGGGTGGTTGGAGAGAGTAAATAATTTTTTAAATAGACTAGGAGCAAAATGCAAGTTCATAGAGGCTTAAGAGAGAGCACGGCATATTTGGGGAATGGTAAGCACTTATTTTGGCTGTTTCCTTTTAAGCTAGTAACGAGAAGTGGATGGCAAGGGCCAGATAAAGAAAGGCTAGTATATTATGCCATTAAGTTTGGAATTTATTGTGAAGACAGGATCCACTGAAGGATTTAGAACTGGAGAACTAGATTTTTCTTAGCATGTGGGTGTGTGTGTGTGTGTATTATTAGTTTTAGGCGTAATAGCATTTTTGAAAAGTAAAATGAAGCTGGGTTTGAAACTTTACAAACTGGAGTCAGGGGAATCATAGAGGAAACCATTATAATAACCCAGGTGGTTATTATAATAAGAGTCTGACTGAAGACTTGCCAGTGAATACTAAAGAGGATGGTACAGCTTTTACAGCTATTTATGAAGTAAACTCAAAAAAATTGGTATTTGATCAGAATAAGTAGTGGGAGAGAACTAGATATATCAAATATGGCTCAATTTTTTTTTCTTTGAAGACTAAGGAGATGCAAGGAATATAAGATTAGGTAAGGCTGATGACTAGTTTCATTTTTGATATTTGATATTTGTAGTAGTAGTTTCATTTTTGATATTTATAGTAGTCAACTGTAATATGAGTAGTAGTCAGATATATGGATCGAAAGCACAAATGCAGAGTCTGGCCTAGAAATAATTTCCTGGGTGAAACACCAACATAAAATCCCAGTTGTCAGAAGAAATGGACAATTTTCTAGAAGCATAACCTTCCAAGGCTAACTCAAGAAGAAACGGACAACCTGAATAGATTGATTACCACCAGGGAAATTGAATCAGTAATCAACAAGCTCCCAACAAACAAAAGCCCTGGACCAGACGGCTTTACAGGTGAATTTTACAAAACATTCAAAAAAAATTTATCACCTGTTCTCCTCAAACTATTCCAAAAAATCCAGAAGGAGGGATGTCTCCCAAACCTTTTTACGAGACCACTAACACCCTGATCCCAAAATCAGACATAGACATTACCCCAAAAAAAGAAAACTACAGGCCGATGTCCCTAAAGAACATAGATGCAAAAATCCTCAACAAAATATTAGCGAACAGAATTCAGCAATACATTAAAAAGATCATACGCCATGATCAAGTGGGATTCATTCCTGGTATGCAAGGGTGGTTCAACATCCGCAAATCAATTAATGTGATACACCACATTAACAAAATGAAAAATAAAAACCATATAATCATATCAATAGATGCAGTAAAAGCATTTGACAAAATCCAGCAGCCATTTATGATAAAAACTCTTAAAGTGGGACTAGAGGGACCATCTCTCAACACAATAAAGGCCATATATGATAAACCCACAACTGACATCATACTCAATGGGAAAAGCTAAAACTATTCCCCCTAAGATCAGGAACAAGGTAAGGTTGCCCACTTTCTCCACTTCTATTCAACATAGTGCTGGAAGTTCTAGCCACAGCAATCAGACAAGAAAAAGAAATAAAAGTCATCCAAATTGGTAAGGAGGAAGTAAAATTGCAGATGACGAAGTTCCAGCCACAGCAATCAGACAAGAAAAAGAAATAAAAGTTATCCAAATTGATAAGGAGGAAGTAAAATTGCAGATGACATGATACTATATAGAGAGAACTCTAAAGACTCCACCAAAAACTATTAGAACTGATACATGAATTTAGTAAAGTGGCAGGATACAAAATTAATATTCAGAAATCAGTTGCATTTTATATACCAATAATAAAATATCAGAAGGAGAAGTTAAGAAAACAGTCCCATTTACAATTGCTTCAAAGACTATAAAATACCTAGGAATAAATTTAACCAAAGAAGTAAAAGATCTGTACTCAGAATATTATAAGACACTGAAGAGAGAAATTAAAGAAGATACAAATAGATGGAAACAACACATACCATGCTCATGGATAGGGATAATTAATATCATTAAAATGTCCATATTGCCATAAGGCAATACACAGAATCAGCGCAATTCCTATCAAACTACCAAGGACATTTTTCACAGAAGTAGAACATATAATCCTAAAATTTATATGGAACCATAAAAGATCCCGGATAGCCTCGGCAATCTTGAAAAATAAGAACAAAGTGGGAGGTATAATGATACCTGACATCAAATTATACTACAAGGCTACAGTAATCAAAACAGCATGGTACTGGCATAAAAACAGACGTATAGATCAATGGGACAGAATAGAGAGCCCAGAAATAAATACATGCCTATATGATCATTTAATCTACGACAATGGAAGCAAGAATTTACAGTGGGGTAAAGATAATCTATTCAATAAATAGTGCTGGGAACAGACACATGCAAAAAAATGAAGCTGGACCACCTCCTTACACCATATACAAGAATAAATTCAAAATGGATTAAAGACTTAAATGTAAGATCTGAAACCATAAAACTCCTAGAAGATATTGGAAGAAAGTTTACAGACATTACCCAGAGTAGGAAACCATCAATAAAACAAAACGGAATCCTACTGAATGGGAGAAGATATTTGCCAATGATATATCCGATAAGGGGTTAATATCCAAAATTTATTTTAAAAACTCCAAAAAAACAAACAACCCAATTAAAAAATGGGCAGAGGACATGAAGAGACATTTTTCTAAAGAGAACATACAGATGGCAAACAGACAGAAGTTGATGGCTCAACTTCACTAATCATGAGAAATGCAAATAAAAACCATAATGAGATACCACCTCACCCCAGTCAAAATGGCTGTCATCAATAAATCAACAAACCAGTGCTGGCCAGGATGTGGATAAAAGGGAATCCTTGTGCACTGTTAGTGGGATTGCAGATTGGGGCAGCCACTATGGAAAACACTATGGAGGTACCTAAAAAAACTGAAAATGGAACTACCTTATGACCCAGCAGTTCCACTCCAAGGTATCTATCCGGGGAAATCCAAAAAACTAATTCAAAAACATTTATGCACCCCTATGTTTATTGCAGCACTATACACAATAGCCAAGACATGGAAACAACTGAAATGCCTATCAGTAGACAACGGGATTAAGAAACTGGTACATTTATACAATGGAGTATTATGCAGCCATGAAGAAGAATGAAACCTTACCATTTGCAACAATATGGATGGACCTAGAGAACATTATGCTAAGTGAAATAAGTCAGACAGAGAAAGACACATACCATATCATCTCACTTATATGTGGAATCTAAAGAAAAGAATAAATGAATGAACTAATCAGAAACAGTCTCAGAGACATAGAGGAAAAACTGTGTTGCTAGATGAGAGGGGAGGGTGGATTAGAAAGCATGATCGTAACTACAAGATGGCCACAGGAGTACGAAGGTCAATTTGGGAATGTAATCAATAATGTTGTAAAGATTTTGTAGGGTATGCGGTGGACACTTGTTTCATTAGGGAGACCACCTCAGGGATGATGTAGATGCCTGATCACTGCACTGTACACCTGAAGCTGAACAATAATGAATATCAACTACAATTTTGTGTGTGTGTATATATATTATATATATATTAAAAAAAAAACAACAACAACAACAACAACTCCCAGTTGTCAGTGGGCTTCTCACTGAGTGTGGGTTAAAGTAGAAAAATAATCTGAGTGACAGCCTGGCAGAAAAGACATTCACGAGACAGCAGTTTCAAACCACACTTAAAAACCATTTTATGAGCAGACTTTGTAGTTTGTGAACAAAACCATTGCAAAAAAACCTGTATCTATTTTTAGCCTATTTCTTTTAAGTGCATTTTAATAATAAATTTGAAAATTGACTGGATAATTTACCTTTTCCTTTTTGTTGAGATTGAAGAATTGGAAGAGAAACTTAACGATGCACTTCACCAGAAGCAGCTGCTGACACTGAGATTAGACAGCCAATTAACTTTTCAGCAGAAGGATGCCAGGTAAGTTTTTAAAAAGCAACAATACTTATTTAATAGTCGAAAGTAATATTATTACTTTTCACTCGGGAGTATAAGCCAAAATAGAGAAATTTTAAACCAAAGATGGTAACAGTTTTCACGTAAAAACAAAGTAGGTTACTTGATACAGTACACAAAGTATAAAAAGTTAAAGGTCAACGTTCATTCAGCAAACACTGCCAGTGGAAGACAATGGGAGCTCTCTAAATTGACCACCATTTAACCTACTGTCTGGATGAACCTTTTTTTATTTGCTCTGAAAAACATACCGATTGATTTTTCATGGCCTGTTGAACTCTCCTAGCGTAAAGTATCTTCTATTTGCCTGTGTAGTTTCTCCAGCTCAGTTGTGGTACTTATCACGAGTCCATTGTGTTTACTCTCAAATATGCCTATTCCAGTTGTACTTATTATACTTATAGAACGTAATTAAAATTATATAAACGGATGACTATGAAAAAGATGTGTCATTTTTATGAAAATTATAGTGAATTCCTTAGAAAGAGTCAATAAAAAGGAACGACTGAAAAACTCATCAAATTAAGTGTAAGCATGACAGACTGAGAGATTGGGGGCAAAAATAAATATATCCATAAAAAGTCGCCTAAGATTTCTTCTCAAGTCTGTTTTAAGGTCTTTTGACATTGTAAAGAAATTTAATTTGGAAATTATGAATAGTGATTTACACACACACACAAATTTAAACAAATCTAGACCCTGTGTAAAAAATTTGGCAGATGAGTGTTTGTTTCTGTATTTTAATTAGAGGTAAATGTGCGAAGTAAGGTATCTTTTCCCTTTATGAGATTTCACTATTTAGCTGAAATCAAAATTTCCTGACCAAATTATCAGCCACGATGACAGTAGATCATTGGGCTCTCAAACTTCATCATGCATCAGAACCACGTGCAAGGCTTGGTCGAAAAGATTTTTGGGTCCCACTTTCAAGTTCTGACTTGGGTTGGGGTCCTAAGAATTTGCATTTGTGCCAAGTTCCCAGGTGCTGCTGGTTGGTGTTACTGCTGGTTTGGGGACAACACTGAGAACCACTGCATTCCGTAACAGGGCTGCTGTTCTCATTCTTCAGACATTTATCATATTGAGTGAGGCTGAGGCCAGTTAGGAGTCTATTGTGATAATCTTCGTCATAGCTGACGGGGGTGAAAAGTAGTTGGATTCTAAATATTGAAGGTAAAACTGATAGGATGTCCTAATGGACTAGATGTGGGGTTTAAGAGAAAAAGAGGAGCCAAGGATTATGCCAACATTTGTGACCTGAATAAATTAAAGGATGGAGTTGCTGTCAGCAATGAGAAAAACCACAGTGGAACAGGTTTGCAGTGAAGAGCAGGAGTTCATTTTGGACATGTTAAGTTAGAGTTGTCTGATTCGAAATCCATGTAGAGGTACATGAAAAGTCTGGTCTAGAGATAGAAATCTGGGAGTTATTTGGATATAGACCATATTTAAGTCATGAGGCTGGATGAATTCCCTACAGGAGTGAGTATAGAGAGGAGAGGACCAGGTACTCCAGCATTAAGACAAACCAGAAAAGAAGACTGAGAAAGTACCATCAGTAAAATAGGAGAAAAATTAAGAGAGTATGGTTTCTTGGAAACCGGCAAAGAAAAGAATATAACTAAGGAGAGATCAGTTATGTCAAGTGTTATTAGGTTAGGGATGAAAAGAACTGAGAATTTATTATTAGCAATATGGATGTCATTGGTGACCTTGAGATTTCAATGAGGGCAGGGGAGGTGAAAACCTGATTGACATGAGTTTAAGAGGAAAAATATTGGAGATAGTGAGTGTAGACAACTTTTGAGAAGTTTTGCTCCCTGGAGGAAGTGAAATGGAGTCAAAAGATGTGTGTTTTGTTTGTTCATTTAAGATAGGAGAAATAACATCGTATTTGATGTTGCTGGGAGTGATGTAGTAGGGAGGGGAAAAATCAGATGGTCCCTTCCTACTCAAAATCTTTGGGTATGCAGCTGACAATAACAGTGTCTACCACATGTATTCTTTGAGAATGATGATTATGTGCAGATTACTGTTTTCATTACCTCATTGTTTGAATGAACACCTCTGGTGGTTCAATATTGCCATCTTAAAGAGGCACATCTTGACGTATCTAGACAAAGAGGAATGATAATTACTTTAATAAGTAGGGTCCAAAACAGATGTATAAGCCTGAAACCTTAGGCAGAAGAAATGTGTAATTATATAATTTGAATTTTTGAAATTATTCTTTAAGAATATTCTCTATTTAATAATTTACATGGCTGCATATTTAGTAATTAGTGTAGAATTGTCATTTCATGTTTAACTGAAATGACTTCTTAAGTCATTTAAGTAAAGAAGCATTTAGCTACAGCCAAATATACTATTTGAGCTTCTCATTTTCTAATTATTTTTCTAATTTTCTAATTTTATGTTACTACAGAAAGGTGACTTTGAGAAAATTAACTCCTGAGAACTTTTTTAAGCTTGCCACAAATTCTCTCCTAACAGAAAATATCAAGAACTAATGAAACAAGAAATGGAAACTATTTTATTGAGACAGAAACAACTAGAAGAGACAAATCGTCAGCTAAGAGAGAAAGCTGGAGATATTCGTCGAAACCTGCGTGACTTTGAGTTGACAGAAGAGCAATATATGAAACTCAAAGGTTTTCCTGAAGATCAGCTTTCTATTCCTGAATATGTATCTGTAAGTGTCTTGTGTCATTTTTTTTAAAAAAACGACATGCATTTTAGACTAAAATTTGCTATTTTTGTTGTAGCCATAGCTTCTGAAGTACCCAGTTAGTTTATGGTCCTGATCTGAAGATGGTGAATGGTGTGCGGATCATCAAATTTTAAAGGGTCCTGACCATTGACCTCCAAAAAGTCAAGCAATAAATAGCGCTGTAAAGTTAATGGCTGCATAGTCTATAGAAATGAATTACTTTATTATGAACTGGTGGTTTATAACATTCTTAACATGAAAAATTATAGAGATAAACAACAAGTAAGTGGTTGCTGGGGGTTAGGGATAGTAGAGGAGAGGGGTGTTCGTGTGATTATAAAGGGGGTCAAATGAGGGAAAGCTTTGTGTATCTAGTTCAGGATCTCGCCTGTGGTGTTGGTTACACAAATCTGCACATAGGATTGATCTATGGTGATAATCTCAGATTTTTTGGTGTCAGCATCCCTTTACACTCCAAAAATTACTGAGGATCCAAAGAGCTTTTGTTTATATGGGCTATATCTGTTAATATTTACCATATTAGAAATTAAAACTGAGACTTTCTTTTAATTAAAGAAAACAGAGACGTTTTTAGAACACAATAATACTTAAGCACATTTTCCTTTAGCCTTGAAGACAATGAGATCACACATCGTGTAGCTATCGGGAAACAGGCATAAGAGAAATGAGAGCAAAACAGGCAAAACGTTACTAGGAAAAGAGTTTTGATCTTGTTAATTCCTGAAAAGGTCTCAGAGTGGTGGGGTGGGGAGCCAAGCGTTCCTCGACCACACAATGAGAACTGCTGGTTTATGACATATAGATGTCATTTCTCCTTAAGAGGTTTGAATTTTTTCTTCTGTGAAAGAGTTAATAATAATAATAGCGCCTTTCTTTCTATTGAGGTAATTATGAAGATTAACTGTGATTATGTACGTAAAATGCTTAGCTCGGTCCTAAACCTAAATAATAAATATTACCTACTCTTTTGCTGGAGTAGTGATTACTATTCTTGGTTCTCATTTGGATAAGGTTTCTAGATGAAATCATTCATCTGGAAACCTTATCCAAATGAGAACCAATGTAGTGTTATTTTTTGGTCCAGCTTTTTATTTAAATAGCTTAAATATAATTTTTCTGCCTAACATGGACCATCCAAAACAAATTAAGTGCTGTCCTTGAGGCTTTATCAGTAATAGATATAAAGTATCCCATTAGTGTCAGTTATGCATATTTTTTCTCTCTGGTTTATTAGAATCCTTGTCATATTGTGTGTTTTCACAGGCAGTATTATCCTACTAGTTATTTATACACAGAGTTATTGTGTTGAGGACTAACCTTAGGACTTACATCCTAATGAATACTTTTGCAACACAGCAATTTATTAAGCTGTTTCAGATGGTATACCTACACAATAAATAGTCCCTAATGGCCCTCTCCTAATTTACTCGTGACTTCTTAGTTTTACTAGGTTAGGGCAGGCAGAGTTCCCTAAGAGAATTAGGAGTGGGAAGAGCCATCTGAACCAAATGGAAGTAGTGATGTGAAAGATGCCTCCTGCTTCATCCTGATTGTACCTTACAGTGCAGTCGTATAGGTCTGTAGAGCTTCACCAAGAGCCTCGGATATAGGATATATTTAGGTGTTGGAGATAGAGGAATGTACAAAGCAGACAAAAATACCTGCCCTCATGGAGCTTACTTACATTCTAGTGGAGCAACACAAACAATAGAAAGTAAAATATGTAGAATATTTGTCATAAATGCTATGGAGAAAAGAGTGAAGAATAGGGTCTTCTGCCAGGTGGGAATGCTATTTTAAATCATGTTGGGGGAATTAAGGGACGGCGTTACTGACAGGGTGACATTTGATCAGAGACCTGAAGAGAGTGAAAGCATGAGCCATGCACTTATATGTGGGAAGAGCTTTTCCATAAGAGGAAATAGCAAAAGCAAAACTCTTGAACACTTGAAGTATTTAGGAAATAACAAGCATGGTGTAGAGTGAGCACTGGTAGGACATGACGAGTAAGTAGTACATGGAATATTGACAGAAGAGAGGAAAGAAAGACTGTCGGGTAGGAAGTTATAGGTAATCCGGGCCTTGAGGGAACTGAACTGAACATTATTAAGTATTAGTGGTCAGGTAAATTAGTGACGGTCTTGTTTTAGTTTTGTACAAATGAAAGAAAACTTGATTGTACAGGCATGCAATCTGAAACACCTTAAAGCTTTCATTATCTTAAACTTCCCTTTTATTACCAATAATCGAGAGTACTGTAAATTAGCCAATTTTAATTATAATTTGGGTTTTAAGACTGCTTATTACTTTAATTTTTATTTTAAGGTTCGGTTCTATGAACTAGTGGATCCATTAAGAAAGGAAATCTGTGAACTACAAGTGAAAAAGAATAACCTATCAGAAGAATTAAGTGAAAATAAAGGCCAACTGAAACGACTGACAGAGGTTTGTATGATTTTGATCAGTGGTGGCAAGAGGTGCCAAATTTTTCTAGAGGATGTTCCTCAGGGTCTGTAATCAGAATAGCAAAGTCAGTGGTAGAAACGCAAGAATATGGGATGCTAACTGCTGTGATTCTTCTTAATTGGTGGGAAGGAGATTAAATTGGAAATAGTCCTCTTAAAGATTGACAAATCCATGATACTGTCCTGTTATCCATGGTTGGGCAGTTTGCTGTGATTCATTCTCAGTTCTTCACTACAGGTTAGCTTTGTGATACGAAAGGAGCTACTGTCCATTTCTCAGTCACTTTGCCTCTACAGCAGCACAGGTAGCTCTCCTAATACCTGTTCAGAGCATGTGCACTGATCCTGGCATCAGCCCTGGCATGCACAGGGGGTGTGCATGGCGCCATGCTAGGTGCTGGCAGGAGTGAACACAAAAGAGAGTGTCTGCCCTTCTAGAGTTCAAATTCTGATAGACTAGAGTTAGAAGCTGAGATGATATCTTGACACTCACATTTTATGTGTGACCTTGAACAAGTCATTTAATGTTTTCTGCTCACATGGAAAATATAATACTGTTTGTCCATTCATTTCATTGAATTGTCCGTGTTTCTGTTTCAAGGTAAAATTGTGATTTTTAGGAAAGTTGCGTATAAATATTTTGTGTCCTATGTCAAGGGTAGGTTTTACCCAAGATCAATTATTTAGAAATAAATAATTACAATTTAATTTATATTTCAGTGCTGTAATTTGCTGCACTATTAGTGCTGAAAAGAATCTCCTTTTATCGTTAATATAGAGCCACTTACAGGCAAAATAAAGACTCGGCTGCCTTCCTCTCATAGGAGAGATGAAGTCCTCAGGAGCAATTCCAGAGTGGCAGATGTGCCAATGTGAACACTGCCACACGGTTCTGTGTACTGTGGGGTTTTTTCCTTCTGCTAACCTGGCACATGGTGCAGGTACTGTTTTGCACATTTACAAACATACCTTTTAATTTTTAAAAAATTTGCTTGTATAGTCAAAATAAAGGACAAAGTTAAAAGGCCTCAGTTTGGTTAACGAATTTTGCAGCCTTGGGCAAATCATTTGATCTCTATTGTTTCTGTAAAATGCCCTGGATGGTGGTGGTAGTAGCAGTACAGTTTATTGGGGACAGGCAGTTGGACAAGTTTTCAGACTTTGTTCTGTAACAACATTTCATGGGACTTCAGCATCCCTCAAGGACTTGTCTTTTACGAGGGCTTGGGCATGTTCTATCCTTGTTTATATCAGATCCCCTCTATTTTAATCCCTTTAACATTCGGGGAGTCTAAGAGTGGGTTCCCTTGAGCAAAGGATTCCTGGGGCCAGAAAAAGGAAAAAATTTACAATACTAGAATATGGTAAGTGTGTGATACATTTTCTCTCTGTGGTAAAGCCAGTCTCTGCTCTGAAGGATCATTAATGGCCTTGTGTCCCAGCTTTCAGTTAGTTTCAGCTCTGCTGACATTTAGAATTTTATTGATAGGACAAAAAAGGTAATTAACACATGGAGTTCCCTAGTGTTTCTAATGCACAAGTAACTCTTGAACTTAGAAACAGTTTTGTTTGTGAACCTGTGCTAGTCAGGGTTCCCCAGAGAAACAACCAACAGGATATATATACCGGGGGTGCCAAAAAAACTGTATACACATGACTTGTATTCATCTTTTGTTATCAGTATATATTGAGTCTTACAATTTTAATAGAGTTTTTCCTTTCTTAAAATGTGTATACATTTTTTGGTACCCTCTGTGTGTGTGTGTGTATGTATGTATGAGAGAGAGAAAGATTTTAGGGAGTTAGCTCACATGATTATGAAGGCTTGCAAATCCAGAATCTGATGGGGCAGGCTGGCAATTCAGAGAAGAGTTGCAGTTTGAATCCAAAAACAGTCTGCTGACACAATTCCTTCTTGCTCAGGGGAGGTCAGTGTTTATTCTAGTAAGACCTTCAGCTGATTGGAATAGGCCCACCATGTTATGGAGGGTAATCTGCTTTCCTCAGAGTCTTGTGATTTAAATGTTAATCTCATCTCAAACATGCCTCACAGAAACAGCTGCAATAATGTTTGACCAACTATTTGGGTACCTTTGCCCAGCCAAGTTAACACATAAAATTAACCATCACAGACTCCGTCCATGTGCGGGTTTGTTTCTTAAAGGTTTATAACCTCTTAGCTGGTAATATAGTCCTCTGTCTTAAACCTTTTCCTAAATTTAATAATATAAACAGAATTGAATCATTGTTAGGAAAAAAGAACTAAGCAATAACTTACTTTTTAATAAAAGGTCTTCGAAATTCAGAGAATATGATTTAGATACAATAGAATTACTTTTATATTAAAGCCACCCTTAAAGTTTGGTTCTTGTGCTCTGTCAAGGGCCTAGTACAGGTCAACTTGCCCAGCACTGAATATTTTAAAATTAAAAGTCAAACCACTGAAGACTTTTATAAGGATATCGTGAACAATAAATATTAATATTAAAAAAATTTTTGCTTAACTGTATAATTAGGAGGTTTAATTGTTTAAATGGTTTGTTAAATTATTTTCTGCTCTAATATTTGGAGAATTCAAAGATACTAGTTTGAGTTCCACTGCTGCAACTGGACAATGACTTGATGATCTTGGATAAAAATCTTAAGTCTTCTCTATTCCCCTCACACCCAAATCTTACAACTTCTCCCGTCTGGGATGATATAGGGATGATAATATATAACACCTGCCTCACATGCTCATTACTATGAGAATGAAAATCATTCATTAAATATTTCTTGTACATCTATGTGGCAAGCATTGGTCTAGGTGATTGGAGATACCTCAGTGAATAAAACAGTGGTCTCTGGCCTCATGGAGTTTACATTTTAAAAAGTGCGGGGAAACAAACAGTAAACACTATAAATAAATAAGTCACATAGTATGATACAAGGTGATAACTACAAAGGAAAAAAACAAAACTAGACCAGGATAATCAATAGTGCTACATGGAGAGCAGGGAAGAGAGCACATTCACAACTGTATGGGTCCCTGGTTAGCCTCACGGAGGTTAGACGTTCATACAGATTTAGAGCTGAGGGATACAACTGAGTTCTCGAGTAAGATTCCAGGCAGAGAACAGCCAATGCAAAGGAAAGAGGATGCCTTCGTGTTTGTGGAACAATGAGGAAGCCAGTGTGAGTGGGATGTGGAAGGGAGAATAGTTGGAGATAAATCAGAGCAGTCATGCGCCTGTTGAGGACATTGTAAGAACCTGGGTTTAAAGCTAACTAAAAAGAAGTATTACAGTATACTGGAAAGAGCTGTGACATTATCCAACGTAAGTAAAAGGACCATTGTGGCTGGTACATAGTAGACCTTCAAAGAATATTAAAGAACTTTCTTAATGTCCCAGATAATTGCATTTTGAAAAGACTAGAGAGCTATAAGGTGGAAGCAGAGAGACTTGTGAGGCTATTGTAGTAATCTGGATGAGAGGTGATAGTGCTTCAGATCGGGTGGTAGCAGTGCAAGTGGTGCAATCTGGTTAGATATGTTTTAAAAGTAGAGACCGTACGATCGTTGATGAATTAGATGAAGGGTGTGAAAGAAAGATAGGAGTCAAACTAACTCCAGGATAGTTGGACTAAAGTAACTGAAATTACGAATTTGCATTTGGCTGAAATGGGTAGGTTATGGGCGAGGCAGATTTAGGGTCAAAAGAGAGTTCAGGTTTTAGATCCGCTGAGTTCTACTCAAAATGTATCCTCTGCCTTTTGGGCAGCAGCTCAAATTTCAGTTAAGTTTTTTTCACCTTAGTAGGCCTGATTGGGTCTGCCCTACACATGTGTAGTTTAGAGATCAGCGAGAGATTTGGCAGAGGTTATTCAGAGAACTCAGTTCTCTTTCTCTAGCTGTCTGTGGAATTTCTCTCTCTCTCTCTCTCTCTCTCTCTCTCTCTCTCTCTCTCTCTCTCTCTCTTCTCTCTCTCTCTTTCTTTTGGTGTTCCAATAAAACTTTATTTACAAAAAAAGGTAGTGGGTTAGTCCTGTTGTAAGCTAACATATTTAGCTACAACTAATTTTTTAAAAGATTTTATTAACATATAGCTAACATACAATATTATATTAGTTTCAGGTATACACCGTAGTTATTCAGCATTTATATATCTACAGAAGTGATCGCCATAAGTCCAGCAACCATCTGACACAGTACCACGGTATCACACTATTTTTTACTATATTCCCTATGCTATACATGCCCCTGGCTAGTCTAGTACTCACCTGGCGCTGCACACAATTATTACCATATTATTGACTACATTCCCTATGCTTTACTGACAATTTTCTAACTTTAATGACTATTTTCTAACTGCCAGTTTGTAACTTTTAATGCCTTCAGCTTCTTCACTCTGACTCCAACCCCCCTTTCATCTATCACCCCAATAAATCTAGTACCCATCTGACACCATACGTACCGTGTTTTCCCGAAAATAAGACCTAGCCAGACAATCAGCTCTAATACGTCTTTTGGAGCAAAAATTAATATAAGACCCGGAGTTATGTTGTGTTGTGTTGTGTTACGTTATATAAGGCCCGGTCTTCCATTATAGTAAAATAAGACTGGGTCTTACATTAATTTTTGTATGTGCTCTTTGGAGAAATGTCTCTTCAGGTCCTCTGCCCATTTTTCAATTGGGTTATTTATTATTATTATTATTGAGTTGTATGAGTTCCTTGTATATTTTGGATGTTAGCCCCTTATCGGAGGCATTATTTGCAAATATCTTCTCCCATTCGGTTGGTTGCCTCTTTATTTTGTCGAAGGTTTCTTTTGCTGTGCAGAAGCTTTTTAGCTTGATATAGTCCCATTCAATTATTTCAGCTTTTACTTCCCTTGCCTTTGCAGTCAAATTCATAAAATCCTCTTTGAACCCAAGGTCCATAAGTTTAGTACCTATGTTTTCTTCTATGCAGTTTGTTTCAGGTCTTGTGTTTAGGTCTCTGATCCATTTTAAGTTAATTTTGGTACATGGTGATAGATAGTCCAGTTTCATTCTTTTGCCCATGGCTTTCCCATTTACTGAAGATGCTATCTGTTCTCCATTGTATGTTTTTGGCTTCTTTGTTGAAAATTGTCCATATTTATGTGGATTTATTTCTGGGTTTTCAGGTCTATTCTATTGGTCTGTTTGTCTGTGTTTCTGCTAATACCATACTGTTTTGATTATTGTTGCCCTGTAGTACAAGCTGAAATCAGGGAGTGTGATACCTCCAGCATTGTTCTTTTTTCTTAGGCTTGCTTTGGCTATTTTGTTGTTCCATACAAATCTGATGATTTTTTTGTTCTATTTCTTTAAAAAAATGCCATTGGGATTTTGTATCCTAAACAGAATTCTAGCAAATCATATACAACAATGCATTAAAAAGATTATACATCGTGACCAAGTGGAGTTCAACCGAGGGGCACAACATACACAAATCCGTCAATGTGATACATCACATAAAAAAATAAAGGACAAAAATCATGATTATATCAATAGATGCAGAAAAGGCATTTGTCAAAATACAACATCTATTTATGATGAAAACTCTTAATAAAATGGATATAGAAAGAAAATACCTTAATATAATAAAGGCCACATATAAGAAACCCTCAGCTAATATCATAATTAACGGTGAAAAGCTGAAGCCCTTTGCTCTACATTCACGAACAAGACAGGGCTGTCCCCTATCACCTCTGCTTTTCAACATAGTATTGGAAGTCCTAGCCAGTGGAATCCAAATTGGGAATGATGAAGTAAAATTATCACCTTTTGCAGATGACATGATGCTATATATAGCAAACCCTAAAGGCTCCACCAAAAAGCTGTTAGAAACAATCAGCAAATACAGTAAAGTTGCCGGCTACAAAATCAACGTACAAAAGTCCATTGCATTCCTATATACTAACAATGAAATCTCAGAAAAAGAAATGAAAAAAAAGCAATTCATTTTCAATTGCGACAAAAAGAATTAAATACCTAGGAATAAACTTAACCAAGGATGTGAAAGACCTATATGCTGAAAACTATAAGACATTTTCAAAAGAAATTGAAGAAGACACAAAGAAATAGAAAGACATACCGTGCTCATGGTTTGGAAGAATCAACATAGTTAAAACGGTCATATTATCCAAAGCAATATACAGATTTAATGCAATCCCATCAATTTGTACGTCTTAATCCCTTCTCCTTTTTCACCAACCCCCAACCTCCCTCCCATCTGTCAACCGTCAAAATGTTCTTTGTATCTGAGTTTGTTTCAGTTTTGTTTATTTTGTTATTTAGATTCCACATAAAAGTGAAATCACACGCATCTGTCTTTCTCTCTCTGACATGCCCTACTCAGCACAATACCCTCCAGGTCCATCCTTGTCACTGCAGATGGCAAGTACCCATTCCCTTCCATGGCCGAGCAATATTCCATTGTATATATGTACCACCTCCTCTTTATCCATTCGTCCATCAATGGACACCCAAGCTGACTCCACAGCTTGGCCATTGTAAACAATGCTACAGTGAACATATGATTGAACATGTCACTATGAAGTAGTGTTTTGGGTTTCTTCAGATAAACACCAAGAAGTGGGATTACTGGATTTTTGTCTCTGTTATAGCCCTTATTTTAAAGTCTATTTTGTCTGGTGTAAGTATTGCTACCCCAGTCTTTTCTTTCTTTTTTTTTTTCCCATGAAAAATCTTTTTCCCATCCCTTTACTTTCAGTCTGTGTGTGTCTTTTCAATTTGAAGTGAATCTCTTGTAGGCAACATGTAAGGGTCTTGTTTTCTTATCCATTCAGCCACCTTATGTCTTTTGATTGGAGCATTTAATCCATTACATTGAAAGTAATTGTTGATAGATATGTAGTTTTTGCCATTTTGTTCATTTTTGTTTTTTTTCTTAACGAAGTCTCTCTAGGATTCCTTGTAATTCTAATTTGGTGGTGATGAACTCCTTTAGCTTTTTCTTGTCTGGGAAGTTCTTTATCTGTCCTTCAATTCTAAATGATAGCTTTGCTGAGTAGAGTAATATTGGTATTATGTCCTTGCTTTCATCACTTTGAATATTTCCTGCCAATCCCTCTGGTCTGCAACGTTTCTGTTGAGAAGTCAGCTGACAGTCTTATGGGAGCCCCCTTGTAGATAACTAACTGCTTTTCTCTTGCTGCTTTAAGGATTCTCTCTTTGTCTCTAACCTTTGGCATTTTAATCATGATGTGTCTTGGTGTTGGCCTCTTTGGGTTCATCTTCTTTGGGACTCTTCTGTGCTTCCTGGGCTTTTATATTTATTTACTTCACCAGGTTAGGGAAGTTTTCCATCATTATTTCTTCAAATAGGTTTTCAATTCCTTGCTCTCTCTCTTCTCCTTCTGGTACCCCTATACTGTGAATGTTGGTATGCTATATGTCCCAGAAGCCCCTTAAATTATTATTATTTTTTGGATTTTTTTTCTTTTTGCTGTTCTGATTGGGTGTTTTCTGCTACCTTATCTTATAAATTGCTAATTCAATCTTTTTCATCTAATCTGTAATGTATTCATTTCAGTTATTGTATCTTTATATCTGACAGGTTCTTTTTAATGTTTTCTATCTCCATTTTTATGTTTCCTATCTCTTTCTTGAAGTTCCCACTAAGATCAGTGAGCATCCTCTAACCAGTGTTTTGAACTCTACATCTGGTAGATTGCTTGTCCCCATTTTGTTTAGTTCTTTTTTTTTTTGGAGCTTTGTTTTGTTCTTTTATTTGGGACATGTTTCTTTGTCTCCCCATTTTGGCTGCTTCCCTGTGTTTTTTTCTACGTATTAGGTAGTGCTGCTATGTCTCCTCGTCTTAGTAGAGTGGCTTACGTAGTATGTGTGCTGTGGGGTTCACTGGTGCAGTCTTCCTGGTCACCTGAGCCAGGTGCACCAGGTGTGTCCCTTGTGTGTGCCCTCTTGTTGTAGTTGAGCCTTGGTTGCTGTTTGCATGACTATGGGAAGGATTGATCCTTGGGCTGATTGGTTGTGAGAAATGGCCGTGACTACAGTGGAGGAGCTGTTGTGCAGCGGCTGACCCTATGGAGCAGGATCCACTTTAGCAGGGCGCTGGTGCCCTGCCCCCCCTCCCCCAGTGTGCTCTTTGGGCATGTTGTCCCTGGAAGTGGACAGGTGATGCTCCGACATGCCAGCCCTAGGGCCTCCTGGGAAGGGCCCCACCCCAGGCCAAGTTCAGCCACAGCCTGTTCCCTGTTCAGGGCCACCTGGGATGAGCCACAAAGCAACTCACAGATGGCCACCACCCACTCTGGGCTTGGTGGTGCTTTAAGAGGCCAAGCTGTGAACTGAGGTTGGCTGTCATTAGTGCCAGGCTTTGGGATGTGTAGCCAGAGGCGTGGGACATGCTGAAAGCCAGGTGCTGCTTGTTTGGATTTTCTGAACCTTTGAGAGATTTTAGGAAAGTCTGCAGCATGAGCCAAGACAAGCCATTTATACGTAAAAGCCACTGGAAGAGGCTTGGGTATTCCTGAAAGTTGGGTGGGGCAGGGTCTCACGGAATCAGAGCCAGGTTGATGGGGCCTCAGATATGGTGGCTGCCTGTGCCTGCACCTTGGGACAGGGGAGGACTCAACAAAGAAATAGTAGCTTCCATCAGCTCCTCCATCCAGAAGAAAGCTGCCCTTCCAAGCCTCCCATTGAAGCCAGATAATTTAGTTCCTCTTCATATCTCCCTGGCACCTTTCGAGCTGCTGCCCCAGAGCTGGAGCTCAGAGCAAGTGAGTCCATCAGCGAATAATTCCGTGCACAGGACCTTTAAGAGGAGCACCTGGGAGTGCAGCCGCCTTCTGTCCCACTCGGCCACAATCTCCGCTTATTTTCACAGCCAGAAGTTATGGGGACTTCTCTCCCTGGCAGTGAAGCTCTGGGCTGGGGAGCCTGTTGTGGGGCTGAGACCCCTTACTCCTCTGGTGGGGAGGAGGAACCTCCACAGCCAAGATATCCCTCCTAATTTTTAGTGGTCACACAGGAGTGTGAGACCAGCCCTTTCCACCTTTCTTACCAGTCTCGGTGTCTTCTTCTCTATGTCTTTAATTGTAGGGCTTTGTTCAGTTCAGCTAGACTTCAGGTGATTCTCCATGATGGTTGTTCTGTAGTTTATTTGTAATTTTGATGTGGTCATGAGAGGAGGAGGTAAGCACAGCATTTATCTACCCTGCCATCTATACCAGATCTACCCTCCCTCCTCACTTTAGAGTAGCTGAGTTGCCCCCTAACTCTTCTTCTGGTTCTTCAAACTAGGAAGAAGGTTTTTCTTTTGTACCTTTATCTTTCCAACTCGGCCTGCCCTCAGGCTAAAAGCCATTTAAAAAAAAAAAAAAAAACAGGAATGTCACCCAGTGCTATTCCTTTTTTCTCATACAGATGGACTCCCCTCCACAATCTGCCTGATTTTGGTCACTTTCCTGTGCCTTCAGGTAGTTGTTTTATATTTTGTCCAGAATTTATAGTTGTACCTGCAGTAGGATTGGTCAGATGGGAACTTACATGGCCACTACCAGAGGTAGAACCACCTTACAATTTTGTTTTCAACAGAAGTGAAGAAAGAGAAAATCTAATATATATGTGCAAAATATTTAACTTTGAAATTCTCCTGTTTTCCCTAAAAAGAACCTTAGCTTCTTTGGAGAATCTTTTTCTCAGCATGCTTAGCTTCGTACTGACATGGATGATGACATGTTAGGCATAAAGAAAAATATTAGAAGCAAAATAAAACACAAGACCTTAAATGAAATGTAGTTTTGAACATTGTAACTTTGGCTGTTTGCACTTACTACCTATTAGTAACTATTGAATTCCTGATAAAGCCATAGAGTTCAGAGTTTAGAAACTACAATCTGGTATTTGAGGAGCTGAGTTTACTATCTAAGGACATATAAAGATTAGGATGTGTCAGAAGAACACCAACAATGAGATAAATGTGACTAAAATTCATAAAATCACAGTGCAGATTAAGTGAGGATAAACTCAGGACAGATATAAGAAGATATTAGTATTTCATAGAACAAATAGTAAATCAATAGAAACTTAAAAGAGGAAGCAATAGCTAATATAGATGCCTCAAAAATGACAGAATAATGACAACTGTAAACAACAACAAAAAAAGTTTAATACTAATACCAGAAGCATTTACTTGAGCCAAAGGATTGCAATCTCGGAGATGCCCGCTCAGTAGCAACTGTACTTCTCTGAGGAGAACAAAGAAAGGCAAGGTTTATAAAGGCAAAACAAACAAACAAATGTAAAAAACCTCAAAATATAATTATTTCATGGAAATGAAGCATTGCTGGCTAGGTTAACAGGGATTGGTTAGTTCCAATATGCAAATGAGGGAGTTGAAAACTACAAGGAAGGAAGTAAAGTCCATGTGTCCACTCAATTGTTCCAGGTTGTTTATGGCTCCAGGATGTTTTGAGCTGAGTTTAGCAACAGGTTTAGCAACTTAATAGCAGTTTTGGAGACTGAGGCACAAGATGTGCATAGGTTACATGGGCCCCACTTCCTTAATAGCCTCCTGACTATGTGAAGTGACTTTCTTAGCAATGTGTATTCCATGTTATTTTCTCCATTATCACAACTCCATAGTGGTTTACTTGAACTAAGATATTTGTTAGTTGTATCTCTGAGTTTTGATACTGGCAATTAGGAAAACAAACTTTCCACTTTACCTTGACTTTTCTGGATTGACTTTCTTTCCCAAAATAGTCTTAATTTTTTTCTTTTACCACATGGTGGCAGCATACATCCATCTATTCAGCCAGTCTGGGGCTACTCAGAAAATCTCATTTTTAACCTAGAGACCAAAGTACTACGTTAAGTTACCATATTTTTATTTAGAGTCCTTATTTTACATCAGCTGCCTTAAAACAATCAAACACTATTTTTCCTAATATAATTCAGTAGATCTATAAATGAAAGAAAGAATTATACAAACCAAAACTTTTGTACCATAACACGTCTTCAGATCAAAGGTATCTCAGTTATTGCATTGATTTCGTAATTATTCCTAACGAACATCCAGGATGTTAAAAGCCCACAAGTAAACAGTTAATTCTGCTTTTGTTCATGTAATCTGCTAGTTCATGGCCAATATGAGGTAAAAACATTATAGAAATTTAATAAAATGTGATTTTTTTTTCAAATCTTTCCCAAAATTTTTCCAATATATTTATTGAAAAAAGCGTATAAGTGGACCCACACAATTCAAACCTTGTTCTTCACGGATCCATTGTATTTTGTTTTCGATACTAAGAAAACTCATCTGAAGATTTCCAAGCAGGAAAGGCAAGAAAATGTGTGTGAGTGCGTGTGCACACACACCTACTCAAATGCTAGTTACTGAAGAGGTCTAGATGAAGCCAGGCTAAATCCAAAGGTGGCTGTGAAGGGTGCGAGTTCCAGAGCTTTTTTGTTTCTGTGGAAAGATGCTCAAATTACATTTATAACACTACTTAACTATAATAGAGGACAGAATGACCTACCAGTATTCACTATCACAGTCATGGGATAAAACCAAAAATGTAAAATGTGATTTTTGTCCTTTAAAAAAGAAGTCACTTCTCCTGAAGTGCCAATTTTAGTGGATTTCTGCATTCCTCTTTCATGGTTTTTTACCACATCTTTAGTTATTTGAAAATAATGCCTAGATACTAAAACTGGAAAATAGGGTTCATCTTTTACTTCAAGTTTAGAGTTTGTAAGTGTCAATAACATAGAATAGAATATTTTGAGCTGTATTATGTACATGAGCTTGTGTATGCTACTTAGTATTTTTATAAGTGCTATACTTATATTTCCTATTTATGAATTCTCTTTGTGCAGGTCAGAATTTTGGTCCAGTACATGTAGCTAAGCTATGTGCAGCTGTTTTGCTAATGTAGAGTTATTTCACCATGCTTTCATTTCAAAGAAGGAAATGTTAACAATACTATGTAGGGCTTTAATGAGTCTGTAGTTAATAAAGCTGTTAAGTTTCATGAGGAAATGGTGAAATATTTTTCTCTTATGAGAAACTTGGTAACTAGGAAGCAAAAAGAGTGTTTTGTTCAAGATAACTTCCTGGTTTAGAAACAGTTCCATTTACTGAGAAAAGTTCTGCAGGATTACCTTGAGTCTCATCTTAAATAGTCATAGGTGAGTAATACAGTTAGTTTTATTTGTATGAAAATGAGATATATCATTAATGATTCATACTTGTTATTCAAGTTTTTATATTTCAGGGAATATTAACTGTTTTCTGAAGTTTCTTTTGGATTCTCCCCCATTTGTGAGAATTCTGATGAGTGAATTCTCACTTTCCTGGACCATTTCTTCTCGTTTTACTAAACTGCTAAGCAATGTAAACTAATTCTGATTTGAACCATTGACCTTAAAGTAATTGTCACTGTATCCCATTTCCAATTTCCTTAGCTGCTCTATCTCCCCACAGACAGGAGATCACTTCAGTTATTAAAGATTTATTTTGACACATAGGTTACCACTCCCTTCGCAGTTTACATGTTGTGAGAGACAAAAGATTTAAATGATGCTTAGAAATTTATTATATCTAAAGTAAATGCCTTTTGGTTTTACACAGCTACTGACTGTTCAAAAGGAGACTATTTAATTGCGTCTTTGAATAATTTTTTACTTCTTATGGAAAATACTTAGATTTGATGTTATTTTGTCAAATGTTTTTTTGAATATGTATTTAAGGAATAATTGTAGTAATTGTTTCAAAGGAGAGGAGTCCAAAATTAACTATGATTTATGCATGTGCCATATTTAAACCCATAAAATGTGCAACTAAAGTAATTTTTAACACCCTGGATTTGAGCAGTAAATAATAATATTAACTTCTGGTCAATGGTTTTGTAGTTTCCTACAGAATAGATTCCTCAAATAATAGGAACTTGAAGTTAAAAGAATGAACCATGTATGAACTCAAGAACCTAGATTGTAGCTCTGTCTCTGCTAGCTTTGGAATCCTGGACAAATCATTTAGTCCTTCTAGGCCTTAATGTTCTTATCTTGAAAATAAGAACAAATTGGTATTCACAATATTGCCACGGGGATATGAAAGACAGTTTGGGGAATATAATCAATAATGTTGTAAAGACTTTGTAGGGTGTCAGATGGACACTGGCCTTATTAGGGAGACCACTTCAGGGACGGTGTAGATGCCTCACCACTGTACTGTACACCTGAAGCTGAAGTTGAATAGTATGGGATGTCAACTGTAGTTTAATATATATATATATATATATATACATATATATACATATATATACGTATATATCTGTATATATACGTATATATGTATACATATATAATATACATACATATATACATATGTGTACGTATATATATGTATATACATATATATACATATATATACACGTATATATATATATATATATATATATATATATATATATATAGTCACGGGATGTGCAGTACAGCATAGGGAATAGAGCCAATGGAATTGTAACAGCTATATACAATGTCAGAGGGGTAGTAGATTGAGGGAGAGGGGTTATCACTTTGTGAGGGGTGTTAATGTCTAACTATTACATTGTTTTGTACACCTGAAACTAATAAAAAAAAGAAAGAAAGAAAATAAGATAGTAATAGATTATCTCCAGGGTATGTTTTATCTCTGAAATTCTATGAATCTAAAATACTTAACTACTGATATTTGGAAACGAGGTTTGGGAGGAAGAGACATCTTACTATAAATATGAAAGGTCTAGTAGTTGATAACTTTACTCAAATACTCCGTAATATATAATTTTCAGTTTCTTATGTCAGTCACACAGTAAAGAAATAAATCGAGTAAAAAAAGTATCCGTTCACTACCCCTTTCCCCGCTTTCCCTTCTGCTGCCTTCCCACTTTGATATGAATCTCATATGTTGCCCCTCTCCACGCCAAATACAAGCTTCCCTGCAGAGTCTCTCCCCATTAACATTTTCCTGGTGGAAGCCTCTTGTTTTACTGTTTAAAAATATTTCTGTAACATACAGAAGAGAAACCTTAATTGAATTTTCACCAAGTGAACATGCCCGAATAACCACCACCCAAATCAAGAAATGGATCTCCTTTCTTGCTGTCTTTCTGAAAAATCTTTGAAAAAATTCTGCAAATATGTTGCATAGATGTGATAGTTTCAGATGAGGTGTTTTATTTGCACACTTACGATAATATTCTTTAATTTCAGTAGGAAAAGTGATAATGTAGTAAATACCAGTTTTTAAAGTCACTTTTTCTACCTCTTGAGCAGTTACTGTAAATGTACATAGTCCATTGATATTCTAACATTAGTTCATCCTGCAAGCATTTTCAATGCAACTAACGATGTAAGAGTAACTGGGTGTACAGAGATAAGGCAGGTCTTTAAGGAGTTCCAGGTCTTAGGTTACTGTGAAGAAGGTGAGGGGTATGTGCAAGACAAGGTGGCTTTTTACTTTTTCTTCTTAGTCTAATGTCCTCTTTTGCTCCTTTCCACAGACACTAATTGCAAACCTTTCATATAATAGGCCGAGTCCTAGGTACTAAGATTATAGAAAACTTCCTTAAAATTTTCCTAATGATGTGGGATACAAGCGGTGGCTGCTCACAGCACATATGGTACATTTTTTCTGACATAAGTAATAACCAGGTACTGTGAGAAAATATAAGAAGGACACATAGCTCAGATTTGCAACTTGGAGTCTTCCCACAGAAGTTGATGTTGAATTTAAAACAGGAAAGAGTGCACTGGGATAAATAAAAATAAAGTTTTCTAGTCTCTTTAGCTTTAACCTCAAAGTTCTACACAGTCATTTGGTTTGGTTCATTTTGAGGGAAGATGCTACTTTTCCTATTTTCCAATGTTATGTTTAATCTGTTTTAGTTGCTAATAGTAAGTGAAGTAGATATTTTTTCAAAATATAAAAGTAATAATTTTATTTAATGGGAAATTTTTCATTTGAAAAGTGTTGGTAGATTATATACCTTCCTGTACTGAACTTCAGCTTATACTTGGTCATATGGTGTTTAAAGAAAATTTATATAAATGTATTATATATAAACATGTATGTAGTGTGTATGTGTGTTCGTGTTCATATCTCCCAAGGAATTGCTCTCTGGACTAGAAGTCCAGGTGCTGATGAAGTTTGAGATCTTTACAATTTTAGATCTTAGCACTGGCACACTCAGAAAACCATCTGTTTCTTTGGGCAATAATGTCCTCTAGTTACCCCACCTTATAACCTTCCTCATTTGCAGACCCCTGGGGCATTCTTCTTTATTTAGTGAAACCCTTGCTCCAGATTTAGTCTTCCTTTTCATCTTAGCTCCTGCTTTGGTTACTTTTGTGATTCATCCACAATTTTGGCCTTGCATTTTATTAATCTTCTCATCTTTAGTGATTGCTTCTTATCTACTCCAGTACTTAGTCTCATGGCCCACATTCTGTTCCTTGTCACTCAGAACTGATTCACTTCTGAAGTAACCAATTCAGGTTGATCACTGAACATATTACTTCCTGTATTTCCATGTTTCGTAATCATCTACTTTCAACTTAATAGAATTTCCAGTTCATGTAATATATTTATCAATATCTTCCTCAATTTTTTTTCTTTCTTCTCATGTTATTAGTCCTAAACCTTTCTCTTGCTAGTGTTCTCTAATTCCTTTCCAGCTGTCTTTTGTGTTTTTTTTTTAAATTAGATTTATTGGGGTGACAATTGTTAGTAAATTTACATAGATTTCAGGTGTACAATTCTGTATTACATCATCTATAAATCCCATTGTGTGTTCACCACCCAGAGTCAGTTCTCCTTCCATCACCATATATTTGATCCCCCTTACCCTCATCACCCACCCCCCACCCCCTTACCCTCTGGTAACCACTAAATTACTGTCTGTGTCTATGAGTTTTTGTTTCTCATTTGTTTGTCTTGTTCTTTTGTTGTTTTTGGTTTATATACCACATATCAGTGAAATCATAGGGTTCTCTGCTTTTTCTGTCTGACTTATTTCACTTAGCATTATACTCTCAAGATCCATCCATGTTGTCACAAATGCTCCTATATCATCTTTTCTTACCGCTGAATAGTATTCCATTCTGTATATATACCACAACTTCCTTATCCATTCATCTATCGAAGGACAGTTTAGTTGTTTCCATGTCTTGGCCACCGTAAACAAAGCTGCAATGAACATTGGAGTACACGTGTCTCTATAGAGAAATGCTTTCAGATTTTTTGGGTAGATACCCAGGAGAGCGATTGCTGGGTCGTATGGTAATTCTATTTGTAATTTCTTGAGGAACCTCCACACTGCCTTCCATAGCGGCTGCACCAGTCTGCATTCCCACCAACAGTGTATGAGAGTTCCTTTTTCTCCACAGCCTCTCCAACACTTGTTACTATTTGTCTTGTTGATGAAAGCCATTCTGACTGGGGTGAGGTGATATCTCATTGTGGTTTTCATTTGCATTTCTCTGATGATTAGCGATGTTGAACATTTTTTCATATGTCTATTTGCCATTTGTATGTCCTCTTTGGAGAAATGTCTCTTCAGGTCCTCTGTCCATTTTTCAGTTGGGTTGTTTGTTTTTTTGTTGTTGAGTTTCATGAGTTCCTTGTATATTTTGGATATTAGCCCCTTATCAGAGGCACTGTTTGCGAAAATCTTCTCCCATTCAGTTGGTTGCCTCATTATTTTGTCAGTAGTTTCTTTTCCAGCTGTCTTTTTATCAAACCTTGCCTGACAAAATCTCATGATTTTTCTAATTGAGCACTACTGGAGAAAATCACATAGGCAGTAATAAGCACTATAAGTTTATTGTTACCAACCTCAAATGGGCCCATACAATTGTGCTGAAATTGACTTTTTTTAGTCCTCTCATTTTTCACAGGTTATTTAGACATTCACCATTCTACACTCATCTCCAGCTTTCAACTTTCTTTCTCACTCTCAGCAGATGGCTTGGTATTCCACAGAGAAAATGGAAATCCTCAGATGAAATTCCCACAATTTCCTACCATGAAACCTACAAACATATTTACATCTGCACTCATTCTGTTTTGTTTGTTGTTACTGTTTATAGTGGGAAGAATTTTGCTTTCGAGGAGTGGAAAACTCATGCTTTTAGAAATTGGGTATATAAATATGTGAAGCAGTAGGGTAAGGAGTAGTTTTGTGGATTGTAATGAATTGATAAGCTATCTAAGGACTTCAAACTTAAGTTTTTAATACATGCGTACCTTGTTTTATTGTGTTTTGCTTTGTGCTTTGCAGATACTGCATTTTTTTATAAATTGAGGTTTGTGGCAACCCTGCTTCAAGCAGGTCTATTG
Source organism: Rhinolophus hipposideros (assembly GCF_964194185.1). Taxonomy (NCBI): domain Eukaryota; kingdom Metazoa; phylum Chordata; class Mammalia; order Chiroptera; family Rhinolophidae; genus Rhinolophus; species Rhinolophus hipposideros. Next base: position 82,957,421 of record NC_138050.1, on the reverse strand, counting down.
GCACTATTTTCCCAACAGCATTTGCTCACTTCCTGTCTCTGTGTCACATTTTGGTAATTTCCGCAATATTTCAAACTATTTCATTATTATGATATTTGTTATGGTGATCTGTGATAAGTGATCTTTGATGTTACAGAACCCTTGTAAGTGTTTTAGGATGCCACAAACCACTCCCACGTAAGGCAGCGAACTGCATTAATAAACCTGAGTGTTCTGACTACTCCACCAACTGGGCCGTTCCCCATCTCTCTCTCCCTCTCCGTGGGACGCCCTATTCACTGACACACCATACTGAGATTAGGCCAATTAATAACCCTACAGTGGCTTCTAAATGTCCAAGTGAAAGAAAGAGTCGCACATCTCTCACTTGAAATCAAACGCTAGAAGTGATTAAACTTAGTCAGAAAGGCATGTCATAAGCTGAGAGCTAGGCTGAAAACTAGGCTCCTGTGCCAAACAGTTAGCCGAGTTGTAAACAGAAAGGAAAAGTTCTTGAAGGAAATTAAAAGTGCCACACCAGTGAACACAAATAATAAGAAAGCGAAACAGCCTTATTGCTGATGTGGAGAAAGTTTTAGTGGTCTGGATAGGAGATCAAACCAGCCAAACCATTCCCTTAAGTCAAAGCCTAATCCAGAGCAGGCCCTAACTCTCTTCAATTCTTTGAAGGCTGAGAGAAGTGAGGAAGCTGCAGAAGAAAAGTTTGAAGCTAGCAGAGGTTGGTCCATGAGGTTTAAGGAAAGAAACCGTCTCCATAACGTAAAAGTACAAGGTAAAGCAGCAAGTGCTAGTGTAGAAGCTAAGATAATTAATGAGCACGGCTACACTAAACAGATTTTCAATGTAGGTGAAACAGCTTTATGTGGGAAGATGTTGCCATCTGGGACTTGAATTACTAGAGAGGAAAAGTCAGTGCCTGGCTTCAAAGCTTCAAGGTCAGGCTGACTCTCTTGTTAGGGGCTAATGCAGCTGGTGACTTTAAGTCGAAGCCAATGCTCCTTTACCATTCCGAAAATTCTGGGCCCTTTAGAATTATGCTAAATCCACTGTGCCTGTGGACAATAAAGCCTAGATGACAGCACATCTGTTTACAACATGATTTACTAAGTACTATAAGCCCATCGCTGAGACCTACTGCTTAGAAAAAAAGATTTCTTGCAAATTTTACCGCCCACTGCTAACGCAGCTGGTCATCCACAAGCTCTGGTGGAGCTACGCAAAGAGGTCACTGTTGTTTCCTTGCCTGTGAACACAACATCCATTCTGCAGCCCAGGGATCCAGGGGGAGTTTCAATTTTCAAGTCTCATTGTTTAAGAAATACCTTTTTTAAGGCTATAGCTGCCATAGATAGTGATTCCTCTGATAGAGCTGGGCAGTGTAATTTGAAAACCTGGAAAGGATTCGCCAGTCTAGGTGAATAACATTTCATGAATAACATTTGTGATTTATGGGAAGAGGTTAAATACCAATATTAACAGGAGTTTGGAAGAAGGTGATTTCAGCCCTAATCGATAACTTTGAGGGCTTCAAGACTTGAGTGAGGAACTGCAAATGTGGTAGAAATAGCAAGAGAACTAGAATTAGAAGTGGAGCCTGCACATGTGACCGAATTGCTGCAATTTCGTGATAAAATTTGAGTGAAGGAGTTGCTTCTTATGGATGAGCAAAGAAAGTGGTTTCTTGAGATGATGATGGTGTTTCCTCAGCTATGAGCCTATAATAAGTTCCATAATATTCCATCTTCTTAGAGAAAATCAGTGTAGGAGAAGAACATAATACTATCCCAAAACAAAACACATCGAATGTAGTTTTTCCATGATTACATTTCTCAAACAGCCCTTCTTCAAAGTTGTGTTCAATAGTTTTAAAAGGACAAAAACAGTGTCTTACTTATCTTTGTATCTACAGTGCCCAGCACAGGACCAGTTACATAGAAATAATTCAGTCAGTATTTGTGGAATGAATGTGACCACACTTAGCTGGTTAGCTATTTAAGAAGGAATGAGTTGGGACAGGATGTATTCAACATGACAGGTTCTAGGATGGAGTTAATGGTTGCTTGCAAGATCTGGTAAGTTCAAAGGGGGAAAATAAGTAGGAACTCCTCCCCATTTTCACATTCATTTCTTAATTTGTTCAGAAGCATTTATTTCATTCTTACTGTACACCAAGTACTGTGTAAAGTGATGGAGATCCAGTGGTAACTAAGACAAAGTCCCTGCCTTTGAGATGCTTACACTCTGGTGAGGTGTACAGAAAACCGATTTGACGGTACAGTGAGATTCAGGCAAAGGTTCAGATCCTATGCAGCTATTCAGGCAGTGAGAACAGGTTAGAGGAATCCTGGTGCGTTTAGAGAACTTCAGGTCTTCATTAGGGTTGGAGAGTGAAGTGTGAACGTGAGAAATGGTGAGAAAGGAAGCTCGTGAGCAAGGCTAGGTTGTGGTTTCAAGGTGTTCACTTCTACACCTCTCTCATAGCTCTACAATCCCTTTTTACTGCTCTGGTGAGTGGGGAGAAGCTCAGTGTAGAAATGTTCCGAATGCCACAAAATTCCTTTTTTGCTCAATACTCCCACTGAAAGTACATAATTAATCTCTTCACTAACTATATTTCATTGAAGATATTTGATATTCATGTGGCTCTTCATCTCTAAATTGTGAAACTCCTCAAGAACGGGCTATGTTTTATTTATTTCCATGTCTTTAGCATCTAATAGTAACTTGGTAAATGTGGAAATACATCATTTCACATGGGTAATCATTTTATGTATTATTCTAGTAACCAGAGCATGGTTGTACTGTTTTTTTCCCTATGAAAAACAGTGCTCAAGTTTTAAACAAATAAACTTATAAACTACTGTGAGAGTTTAAAGATTACCTGTCTCTGAGTAGAGAAAAATTACTAAATAAAAAAATTGAGGTTTTTTTTTTTTTTAATTACAAGGACATTCACAGCTTAACAGAAGAATTTTAATACAGAATTTAGTGAAGCGTATTTAGTTGGAATTGTTTTATTGTTTTGATTTATAGAGTTATGAGGAAGATCGAAGAAACTACTCTGAGGTTCAAATTAGATGTCAACGTTTGGCCTTAGAATTAGCAGACACAAAGCAGTTAATTCAACAAGGTGACTACCGTCAAGAGAACTATGACAAAGTCAAGAGGTGAGTAGTTAAGATGCTACCGTAGTTCTTCTCATGTTTGGCATGCATCCAAGTCATCTGAATTTTTACCATCAATATGGTCTGTTCTGCTTTGTACAATCATGTGCTGCTTAGCAACAGGGGCACCTTCTGAGAAATTTGTCCTTAGGCAATTTCATCCTTGTGCAGACATCATAGAGTGCCCTCACACAAACCAAGATGGTGTAGCCCTTTACTATAATTGTACAATACTTGCATACAACTGGCAGAGCAGTAGGTTTGTTTCCACAAGCATCATCACAAACACACAGTGCATTGCATTGCGAAGCACGGCTATGATACCCCTAGACAGAAGGAATTTTCCAGCTCCATTATAATCTCAGCGGATCACCATCACATATGCAATCTGTCATGGACCAAAATGTCGCTAAGTGGCATATGACTATACCTTATTGTTCTTGCTGTCTCTACAGTTTTGATTTTTCCAGAATGTCATATAGTTGGGATCATGTAGTATAGAGCCTTTTCAGATTGACCACTTTCACTTAGTGATATACATTTGTTTACTCCATATTTTTTCATGGCTTGACAGTTCATTTCTTTTTAGCACTGGATAGTATTCCACTGTGTAGATGTTCCACAGCTTATCCATTCACCTACTGTAGGACCTCTTGGTTGCTTCCAAGTTTTGGCAGTCGTGAATAATCCTGCTGTAAACATCCATGCGCCAGTTTTTGTATGGGCATAAGTTTTCAGCTCCTTTGGGTAAATACTAAGAAGCACGATCAGATGGTAAGAGAATGTCTAGTTTTATAAGAAACTACCAAGCTGTCTGTTCCAAAGTGGCTGTACCATTTTGCATTTCCACCGGGAATGAATAAAAATTCCTGTTGCTCCACATCCTTGCCAGTATTTGGTGATGTCAGTGTTTTGTATTTTAGCCATTCCAACAGGTGTTTAGGAATAACTAATTATTACTTTAATTTGCATTTCTCTGATAATATAAGATTTGAAGCATCTTTTCATGTGCTTATTTGCCATCTGTATTTCTTCTCTGGTGAGGTGTCTGTTAAGGTCTTTGGCTCATTTTTTTAATTGGGTTGTTTATTTTCTTATGTTGAGTTTTAGGAGTTCTTTATATGTTTTGGATAACAATCCTTTATCAGATATGTCTTTCGCAAATATTTTCTTCCAGTCAGTGGCTTATCTTTTTATTCTGCTGACATATACTTTATTCTCATTACATAAAAGTATGTAGTTTTGGTACTTTGTTGAGGTAAAATTGTATTTTATTTTATTTAAAAGTTGCTGCTGTCTTTTAAAATGTAAATCTTAGAAGTTAAGGACTCAGTAAAATCCCATGTATATAAATATTCTTAAAATTTTAATTGATGATTATTTTTATTTTATGAAATCAATGTAAATACTTCATGGTTTTTTATCTGAAGTTTTTTCAGCTATTCTTTGTGACTAAAGGCATACGTAATTCCAAAAAATAACACTGTCTCAAAATATATTGTCCAGTGTGTTGCTACTTAGTAGTAGCAATTACAGATAACTTTTGTTTTACTGGAATATACTGTTCTGTTGTTTGTACATTAATGAACCACCATTTAGCGCTATGTCCCTAGGTAAATCTCTTACCATTCTAAGCCAAAGTTTTTGTCATCTCTAAGATGGTGCTAATACAAATAACTACACTACATACACTTAAGAAGATCAAATAAAGGACTATTTATGCAAGTATTTATAACTATGCCTAGAGAGAAAGAGACATTACCCTAATTGTTCACTGCTCTATCTGCCTGCTCCTGAAATAATTCTTGAAATATGCTAGTCATGTAGTGAATATTTTTTAAACGAATGAATGCTGTATAAATTGTGTAATACCGTAAGTAACTCTGCAAGTATTTGGGGATATAGCTTGGGTGCTCCTACTACCAGCATGACTGACATGGCGTATGTATTTTGTAGGTGTTGTTATGTCAAAATACGGTAATTATTGGTTCTTGAAATCCGTGAGAGCTGTACTCAGCAGACTCTTGAATAACGCCAAATTTCAAAAGAATCATTTTCAAAATGAAGTAGATTGTGATGGTAAAATGATATTTTGAGTTGGTGTTTTGATATCCTCTCTGCCACTACAAATCTTGAGCAATAATAGATAAAATATGAAAAGAGAAAACTGAAAAGCATAATCATTGAAATAATCCAGAGTTACCATGAATGAAAGATAAATGAACCAAGTTGAGTCACGAGTTGATAATTATTGAATCCTGATGATTCATCCGGATGATCTCATCTGGATGAGAGCATGGGGATTCATGGTATCGTGTGCGCGCACGTGCTTTCTACAATAAAAACCAAGGAAAGAAAAAATACAGCCCTGACCAAAAACATTGCTAAACATCTTCATGTGCTAGAAATGAACAGAAAAACAAGCAATAGATTCACTCAATAGATAAAATGGATTTAAAGAAAAATGTACTGGTCACAAAAATATAAGATAAACTGGAGAAGGTGAATCACTTTTATATCCTTCATAAGGTCTCACAAATGTGCAAAGGGAAACAAGTATGGATGTTAATTGCATCATTACTAGAAAGAATTCAAATGCTTTTTATCCACAGAATGGAAAATAACTTGTGAGTTATTTCTGTAATGTAATTCTATTTAACAGTTAAAATCATTAAATTAGACTTAAACTTACCTATATGGGTAAGTTAAATACATAATACTAAGTTTTAAAAACCAAAATGCACGTACCCTTTTTTTTTAAAGCAGTTTCTTAGTTTCTGACATAATGTCAGGTTTACTTTGTAATTTCGTTGTCTCAGCCCTTTGTCTTAGGAGTCTTGTGGAGAATACTATTCAGAAATTAAGATTTATGAAGATTATTCCCCACTAAAATTAAAGTTAATTTTAAAATTAAATTTAATTTAAAATTAAAGTTAATTTTAGTGGGGAATACTATTCAGAAATACTATTCAGAAACTAATTTTTCATTACTACACTGGTCATTGTTTGTAAGTCCTTTCAGTAGGCAGAGGCGATGGAGAGGGAAGATGGCTTCACAAACTGTGGATAAGATCATACAGATACCCTTAACTCTAGTTCAACACCACAGTAGCTAGTTTGAAGGGCTACAACTGGCCAAACATGGTGCAACTTAAATATCAAAATGAATATTAACAAAAATGAGTTAATCCATTGAGTAGAATAAGAATCTCTAAGTACATGCTCGTAATAGAGAAAGAGGATCTCTACACTAGAGACCGCCAACCAATAAATGTATATGCATATTAGAATTACCATTTTCTAACCTTATAAAATTGTGATCCAGAATCTTCAGTGGAAGCTAAAACCATTGGGTAAAAGGACATTAGGGAACAAACAATTGATACAAATTTAAAGTATGTCCCCACAGATTACTTATTAATTACAAAAAAGGTGCTTTACAGTTGAGAACTGGCAGATACCACCTTGAGCAAATCATCAAAGTTTCTATCACCAATCGTAGGATAAAGGAACATCATGTGCCTCTTTATGTGATGTGCTGAGAGCATATTATCACTTACATGATATTCCTGCCCAGAGTGCTTAACCTGGATCTAATCGTAGGAAACATCAGACAAATGAAAATTGAGCAATATTCCATAAAACAGTTGGCCTGTGCTCTATAAAAAGTCAATGTCGTAAAAGACCAAGGAAAGCTAAGGAACTGTTCAGAGTTAAAGGAGACTAAAGACACAAGACATCCAAATGCAATGCATGGTAATACATTGGGTCCTGGACTGGGGAAAAAATTTCCATAAAGGACATTTTTGAGACAATTGATAAAAATTTGAAACTGGATTGTATATTAGATATTGTATTAGGGCTAAGTCTCTTGAATTTAGTAATTATACTCTGATTATATAAGGGAGTATCTCTAATCTTAGGAAATTCACAGTGAATTATTTAGGGATAAAGGGACCCAATGTCTGCATATAACTCTTAAATAGTTTGGGGGGCAGAGAATGCACATTTTGTGTGTGTGTATAGATGCGTATACATGTATATGTGTATATACATACATACATATATGAACAACAGGGAGAGAATGTGTCAAAATAATATTTGTAAATAATATAAAGTAAATATGACAAAATGTTAATTGCTGAATAAAATTATGTAAAAAAAAATGTAGAAACTAAACTAAATTCATTGTACCTGGGGGCTGATACAGGAACAGTGAGGAAAATATAGGGAACTTCAAGTTTATTCATAGTATTCTATCTTTTTAAAAACACAAAACTTTAATGCAAATATAGACAAATGTTAACTGTTGTCATCTATGGATAGAAAGTATATGGATGTTTTGCTGTATCATGCTGTATAATTGTTTTTTACATTTAAAAAAGCATAGCAAAGGGAACATGATCATAACCTTGTAAGAATAAAAACATTTGCATGTAAAAGCCCAAAATATTTAAAGTAATATGTACCAAAATATTAATACTGAAAATCATCTTTAGTTAGTAGGTTTATGGTTGGTTGTTATTTTTTTAACTTGTGCTTTGCTCACTTCAATAAACATAATACTTTGTCTACCAGAAGGGGAAAAAAAATCAGTTTCTGAGTTATTGAAAAATCTAATGAAAATAAAAACAGTTCTTAATAGCCCTCGCCATGAAAATCCCAGGTGGGAAGATGAAACAAAATGCAAAGGAACTGATTCTGACTGGGGCAGATAAGTAAAGAGTAAATTTATTTCTCTGTTCATTTTTTTAAGAAATCTGTTGTAGGTTTGGTGCAATTCTTGGGTTTACTCTTTGGGAGAAAGAACTAGTCTGAGTATGGCAATTAGAATCTCTGGGTAATTGTAAACAATTTGTGAATGAAAGAGGCACAAGAATGGCTGCCTGTGTATCTGCTTTGCAGTCTAAGTGATGAGTTAAGGCCTTTTGGCACTGAACTGAACGCCTAGAGCCATGTAGAAATTCTTTGAAAATTTTGGCTTCAAAATAAGATTGAAGATGATTAGTGAAAAGAAGCTGGAGTGTACCTTAGAAAGTTTTATTATTTCTTTTTTAATGATGATAAAAACTCATATGTATGTATCTGAAAAAGGTGCTTTAAATTTAAAAAGAAGAACTTTATTCTTTATCAAATGACGCTAATGCCCTATTGCTAGTATCTCTCTTCAGTTTCCTGGAACATAGTCAACACCCTTTAAATGTTCATTGTGAAAAGGCGTATAAAATTTACATATGTATTTGAATTTTCTTTTAGTAAAAATAAATAAATAAATATATTTGAATTTTGTAGTGAACGTGATGCACTTGAACAGGAAGTAATTGAGTTAAGGAGAAAACATGAAATCCTTGAAGCCTCTCACATAACTCAAGGGAAAGAAAGAAGTGACTTATCAAAAGAGGTAAGCTTATAGAGTCCCTTGTACTTTATTGTACAGTGATTGTGGGACCCAGCCCAGGGCAGACTTGGGGGAGGGACATTTTTTCCTTTTTGATATAGTTGCCAGAAAGAAGGTACTTCAGTAGCTGCATTTGGATAAAAACTTACAAAGTAAAAATTAGCCCTTAGTATGTGGTGAGCAAAAGCACACATGCAAGAAAACAATACAGTAAACGTTGGAAAGTAAGGCAACATTGCTCTGGATGCTCTCTGTTTCTGCGCATGTACAGGTGACCACCTTAGAGCAGACTGTTACTTTACTGCAAAAGGATAAAGAGTATCTCAACCGCCAAAACATGGAGCTTAGTGTTCGCTGTGCCCATGAAGAGGATCGCCTTGAAAGGCTTCACGCTCAACTTGAGGAAACCAAAAAGGCTAGAGAAGAGATGTATGAAAAATATGTAACATCCAGGCAAGTTTGCATCATTCTCCATATAAAGAGATAGAGGTTCACACCAATTTCTTTGAGGAAACTCTTGGCGTTGGGGAAGAAAAGTGATTTTTTTAAATGTGTATAAAATGATAAAATAATAGTTCATGTTGTTTCTATATAAGATATTCTAGTTGATTTTTTTCTTAAGAAACATTGTGGTTTTTCCAACAACCAAAAGCCTATTTCTTTCAGGTAAGGACATATACATATAAGGATATATTTTTTTCTTACAATGTAACTTTTTAAGTTCCCTATGACTAAGATTTCTGTGTAAGTATTTCTGAAAGAAAGTATGTAAGTATCTCTATAGAAGTATCTTTTCCAAGAAAATGTAATCTAGTCATGCGGAGCTTAACTAAGCTGCACTTTCCCTAACTGTGTGAAATATAAAAGAAGAATGAGGAGACAGTACTGCATACTGTTTTAAGATGCAGGCTCTGGAATCAGACTCCTGCATTTCAGTCTTCTCTCTTCAATTAGATGTATAAACTATTTGAATTTCTTTATACTAATAGCCCTTATAATCCTTGAATTATCTATTTTTAGCAGCACATCAAAAAACTAAAGCCAATTCTAAATTTTATCCTTTTAGACTTAACACATTCACAACTTTTTCCCTAGCCTGTGGTATTTTTCATCAGTTTATGCTCCTGCTAATACCTTCTGTAGTGCTTTGTGATTTTTCTGAGACATCAGAATGGCTCTGGTTATTGTGCTTAGAAGGAAAGGTTTTGTAGGGTCAATGAGTCTTTTTTAAAAAGATATTATTTGTCTATCAACCTGCACCAAACCAGATTATATTTCTAAATGAAGGACATTCCACTTGCATCAGTTTTCAAGTCTCTGACCATATGCATTAAAAACTATTAGTAAAATATTTTTGAAGATGAATAATTATTCAGCCTGAGTTAACTGACATTTTATGTAGTAATCAAGACTTAAGGGCAATATGTTTAAAAAAGAAGTCTTAGATGGAACTAGTTTGGAACAGTATTTTTAGGAATCATAAAACTTTGTATCTAATAGCAATGTTTTTTAAGTAACATTGCATTTAGAGTATATTTGACATAAGATATTAAAAATCTTACATGAAGGCCAAAAAACATTTCTTTTGCAAAAAAAAAAAAAAAAAAACAATTCATGCTATTACTTTTGACTCCTTTCAGAGACCATTATAAAACAGAATATGAAAATAAACTGTATGATGAACTGGAACGAATCAAATTGAAAACTAATCAAGAAATTGATCAACTTCGAAGTGCCTCTAGGGAAATGTATGAACGGGAAAACAGGTAAAAACAAGTAGGAAATTTGTGTGATGCTTTATTTCTCTTTATTTGAAGTTTATAGTTTTATCAAAACTGAGATTTATTTCTGTGATATAATGTATTTGTTTTTTTGTTGTTTGTTTGTTTGTTTTTTATTGGGGAAGCGGAACAGGACTTTATTGGGGAACAGTGTGTACTTCCAGGATTTTTTCCAAGTTATTGTCCTTTCCATCTTAGTTGTGGAGGGTGCAGCTCAGCTCCAGGTCTAGTTGCCATTGTTAGTTGCAGGGGGCAAAGCCCACCATCCCTTGCGGGATGAGAGCCCACTGGCTCATGTGGGAATCAAACTGGCAACCTTTGGCGTTAGGAGCATAGAGCTTTAACCGCCTGAGCCACCGGGCCGGCCCCATAATGTGTTTTTTAATACATTAAATTTGTCATAAATCTAAATATAATGGAACATTAAAGTTCTAAGGTCTTTGATAACTGGCTTAGAACAGAGTTTAGAACCTTAGGCCTTTTTACTCTGGTATTTCCATTATCCCTTTATTACCCTGATAACCTGTCTTTTTACATTTACTTCAGTTCAGATTGAGGACAGAGATGAAAGGGAAATTAGAGTACTAACAGATACCAGTAGTTTCCTGTAACCACATCTAAAATCTCCAGGAGATTTTTAAAAAGTAGTATAATATGAAATATTTCATATGCCTCATTTAGCTGCTGGCCTTGAAGACATCATGTAAGATAATCTTGAAGAAGGATTACTTTTATTCCTGCAGTTACTTTCAGATCAGAATATATTAGGTTCCCTTAGTGATTTGCAGTGTTAGGGGAAAGTAAATGCTTCTTATTTCAATAACAGTTATTTTTATTAATATATACCATCATTATAGTTCACATGGCTTTTGAAAGTTTATATTTTAGTGGGAAATTATTTGGAAATTGTCTTAATTGTCATACTAGTTTATCAGCACTAATATGAGTGTATGATATTTTAATCTTTGCCAACAAGCAAGACTTAAAATCAGGCTAAGGTTGATGTTAGAGAAGTTTACATTTGAGTTCTCAGAGCAATAAAGTCACATATTTAGCAAATATTTATTGAGACCCAGCATGTGCCAGATACATGACATGATAGATGCCATAGATACAGTGGTGGCCTCTGCCTTCACAAAGCTGGTTGTCTAATAGACAATAAAGACGAAGGAAAAATGATAAGTGTGATGACATTGGAGAAAATAGCATGATACACAGGATGAGGCCATATAGACTGAAGGTGTATCTAACGCAGCTTTGGGAGGAATCAGGGAAGACTTCATGGAGGGAGAAATACCCATGCTAACGTGATGACAAGAGTACGAAATTGGGGGAATGAATACACAGCATGTATAAAAACTTTGAAGGCAAGACAAAAATGAAGCTTTTTTAACAAACCGTGAAAATAATTCAGTAGGGCTAGAGTGTAGACTGAGAGACAGGGAGTTGTAAGAGATCAGATAGAAGAGGAAACAAGTTCAAATCATACATTGGGACTATTAAATAAGACCAGTGGGGAACGACTGAAAACTTTTAAGAATATCCGTGATATGATCTGATTTTATATAACAAGATCACTCTGCCACGTGGAGAATAGATTGGAGGAGTATAAGGCTGTAGACAGACCACTTTTAGAGGGTGTTTCCATTATCAAAATGAGAAGTCATGATGGAATTGGGTTAGTAGCAGTAGGGATGGAGAGAAATGGTCCAGATTGGAAAAATGTACAGGAAGTAGAATCAACAGGAATCAGTCTGGATTGAGGAGTGATAAGAAGTTAAGGGTTTCACTAGGTCCTTCTTTCCTCCCTCCTCTCCTTCCCTTATAATTATATAAGTTTCAGGTGTACAACATTATAATTAGACACCTGTGTGCACTACAAAGTGATCACCCCCAAAAGTCTAGTTACTGTTCATCATCACTAGGTTTCCTGATTGATTGGGTAGCTACATGGATGATGATGCAGTTTTTAAAACATTAGAAAAAGACAAGGCTTTAATCAGAAAACATGATACATTTAACTTAGTTTCATTTGAAGTGTCTGAGATATGGAAAGAGAAAAGTTGACTATATAAGGTTCTAAATCTCAGGAGAAAGCTCTGAACATGAGATAGTCCTATGGCATAGGTGATATTTCTGTTTTACAAATATGTACTTTTAGTCCTGTGGCTCAATTCTGTTATGTATTTTATAGGCTCTTATCCACCAACTCAATAACCTTAAAATTTTGTGATAACATGCATGGTTATTTCCAAACAATCCACATAGACACATAAATTTTGGTATGTATTCATTTTGAGAATTTCCTGATGTTTTAGTTTTTATTATTGCTGCTGCTGTTCATTTCTTAAATCCATTAAAATGCAACCCATGGTAACATAAATTTAGATAAATCAGCCCTGATTCTCTAAGATGGTTGGTAGAGGTAGGTTGGGAAACAGCCAACAGAACCATTTCTGGAAGCTGGGAATCTGAAAGCAGGTTTCTTTTCCCTTTTGTTATTCTACCTCCATACCTACATCAAAATGGATAGCACCTGATCAGGAGATCGTGCGATTAGGGCTGCTGTCCTGGAAGCCCCAGCCAGCGGCCACAGGGCCGGAATGACCATGGATTGTGAAGCTAGAATGGACAGTTGCCACCAGGTGGTGCTAAAGTGCAGCCTGGGCCGAATGGCTCTGAATTGCACAGGAACTCCTGGCCAGCTAGTTGAATACGCTCATGTTTTATCATTTTATTAACCTCACAATAAATCCAACTCTGTATTTTATGTGACTGAATCTTTTTGAATCACAGTTTCCTTATTCTGGCCGAATTTAATTGTAGTTACAGTTTATATCCTATTCGTCTTTTACAAGTTTAAAATAAATTGTAAATTATTTCTTTTGAAATCTTGCAACTTAAAATAATTAAGGAAAGGATCTTAGTATTCCTTGTTGTAAACTATACAACTCAGAAAACACAAAATTACGCTTTTAGATATTTTTATGTCTGAACAAATTAATCACTTGCTCTGGACTTCGATGTGTGTGTGTCAATTACTTGTATTTTATCCAAGTTCGCTGTTACAAAATGAATTAAATGGATGAAGTATTTGTACTTAGTCCCTTTACCTCTTCCCCAATAAATATTTTTAGAAGAAAGTTAGGTAAGATTAGAGAAATGCTTTGCCTTTGGTTTGCTTTCTACATATTGGAGGATATTAAGAAAGAGCGCCTTTTATTTTCTCTCAGATGGAGAAAAGAAAGATGAAACTCATGCCATCTGATCTCAGTATCTGTCCCTGCAGTCAGTCATGCCAGTAGTTTGTGAAGTTAAAGGGTTGAGAGAGAAGAGGAAGAGAGTAGAAAAGATAAAGTCTTGAGAAAAGGCAGAGATAAGCAAAGAAAGAACTTGAGTATTTGGGTACATCAGAAATATTATGCAGTAGAACCCCTTATCCATGGGATACTTTCCATGACCCTGAGTAGATGCCCGAAACTGTGGATCCTACCAAACCCTGTGTACACCTGTTTTTCCTGTACGTACACACCTTTTCACTTAAAGGAAGTACTTTACAGCTTCTCTTTGGCGTATCTTTACCAGCATCACTACTCTTGCGCTTTGGGGCCATTATTAAGTAAAATAAGGGCCCCTGGAACACATGGCAGTGGATCTGATAAATGAGAGGGCTACTAAGTGACTAACGGGCGGAAAGTGTATGCAGCTCCAGACGCTGGACAAAGGGATGAGTCATATCCAGGACGAATGGAGCAGGCGGGACAGCATGAGATTTCATCATGCTACTTAGAAAGGCACGCAATTTAAAACTTATGAATTGTTTATTCCTGGAATTTTCCGTGTAATATTTTTGGATGATGGTTGACTGCAAGTAACTGAAACCGCGCATGAGGAAGGACTACTGTAGTTGAGATTATAACGTGTGTATATGCTTTGGCTCAGTCTGTGAGTTAGGTTTCTTGTTTGTTTCTGTACTTTTTCATTTACTTTAAAATGCCAGTTTGGAGTTGTGGGAAATAATGAGTGTAGCTTACTCTGGTGGTGAGATTTATTTTATAAATAACTTCTTAGTTGGTAGATATTATATGACTGAAATGTATGGACCGTGTCACACATTTGGAGGAAAATTGGGAGTATATTATGAAAGAGATTTGGAGCAAAAGACTAAACCTAAATGGCTCTACCATTTATTAGCTGTGTGAATATATCACTTAATATCCCTGAAGCTTGATTTCCTCTTACACAAAATCAGCTAATAAAACTACTTCACAGGGTGACCTGTAAGGTTTAAATGAGATAATATATGTGAAAGGTATATTATAAATTATAAAGATACATATAGAAATGATAGTTATTTCGATACCTTTGTATATGTGCAATACTTAAAAATTATTTTATCCATTGTGTTGACAATTTAAGTAAAATGAGCATTATATAAAAGTCAACTGATAACATTATGAAATTGTTTATCATCGTTAAACGGCACTATTACAAAATACATAATTATTCTCAAGTATTAATCTCCATTTAAACCATTTTTCTTAAATGACACAATGTAGACAAAAAGCGTCTGCATGCCATTTTGGGTCTTAATTTCTGCATAAAATAGTAACTTACTTGTTCCTAGTTAGTACTGTGAGATAATAAAGTAAGGAGAGATAAATTCAGCTTGTTATTTAAGTTTTTCCAGAAAGTAACAGTACCTTTACCTAGGGTAATTTCATTATTGTAAACACAGAAAGAACTGCTCTCATAGTGATACTGCAAAAAAGATAAGGATGCATTTGTTAGAGGTGTTCACTGTGCTCTTGATGCTGCACGAAATATGGAAATTCAAATTGCTTTATCGTTATTTTAAAAGGGGAGGAGATGGAAAATACGCTTTTAAGTGTAACGATTCGTATTGCTTTAGGGATTTTATTTTCCCACCATTTCAATAAAAACCATCTTGACCACAATTTATCATCTTCCGAAAGTACTCAAGAAGAAAGTTTAATGACATAAACTTGAAATTTGTGTAGAATCTTGGAGTGATAACAGAAACTCCTTTGACCTGTGAACCTAAGTTTATTTACAAAAGTGAGTTGAGTATGTGAGTACGTAATGCATTACAATAGGTGAATTGGAACTAGTGTACAGAGGCTCCATTCATCGCTCAAAACGTGTAGGTCCTCATTAGTGCTTAAAAAAAAACCAACTTTCATATCTTACTAGATATCTGGATAATTTTTATAAGTTTTTTATGGAAAAATCTGATAATATTTTACTTTGTCTTTTCAGTTGGATTATTCTGAAAGTATAACTCGATATCTGTTCAATAAAATTAAATTTTATTGTTAGCTATCTTTTGTTTACTATATTCTTTATGTCTGTAAGTGATTACCACATGTGTTCACTGCTTAATTAATAGTATTTGAGTATTGCAGAGTTTATAGGGTATTCCAGATAAGAAGCCAGGTGAGTTCAGGTTATGTAGGGACTTGGCTTTGCCTGTATTGTATAATTTGTAGGGTGGTGAGGTAGGCTGCTAAAGTAGGCTAGGGTCAGATTGTAGAAGGCCTGTTGTCAGTGGGAACATTTTGGTAGTTTTATAGGAGAGTGACATGATGTAATTAATTTTTTAAATTGCAGTTGCAGTGTGGAGTGGATTAAAGAATATTTGGGTAGTAAAATTGGCAAGACCTGGTGATTAACAGGAAGTGGGCATCAGGAACGACTTCGACTTTTCTCTTTCACTGGCCTCTGAGATACGGACCGTCAAGCATGGCCATTAACTCAGGGTTTCAGATAGGATTTAGAAAGGAAGATAATTAATTTCTGACCTTTTACAGATATGACAGCTCAGACCAAGGCCCAAAGTACTTGTCTAAAATCACATAGTTTATATATTTTTATATATATATATTTTTTTTAAGATTTTATTGGGGAAGGGGAACAGGACTTCATTGGGGAACAGTGTGTACTTCCAGGACTTTTTTTTTCCAAATCAAGTTGTTGTCCTTTTTCTTTTTTTTAATTTTTATTTATTTTTATTTTTTTAATTTATTTATTGGGGTGACAATTGTTAATGAAATTACATAATTTCAGGTGTACAATTCTGTATTACATCATCTATAAATCCCATTGTGTGTTCACCACCCAGAGTCAGTTCTCCTTCCATCACCATATATTTGATCCCCCTTACCATCATCTCCCTCCCCCCACCTCCCTTACCCTCTGGTAACCACTAAACTATTGTCTGTGTCTATGAGTTTTTGTTTCTCATTTAAGTTGTTGTCCTTTCAATCTTAGTTGTGGAGGTTGCCGTTCAGCTTAAGTTGTTGTCCTTTCAGTCTTAGTTGTGGAGGGCGCAGCTCAGCTCCAGGTCCAGTTGCCGTTTCTAGTTGCAGGGGGCACAGCCCATCATTCCTTGTGGGAGTCGAACGGCAACCTTGTGGTTGAGAGGATGCATTCCAACCAACTGAGCCATCCGGGAGCTCAGTTGCAGCTCAGCTCAAGGTGCCGTGTTCAATCTTAGTTGCAGGGGGTGCTGCCCATCATCCCTTGCGGGACTCAAGGAATTGAACTTGGCACCCTTGTGGTTGAGAGCCCACTGGCCCATGTGGGAATCAAACCGGCAGCCTTCGGAGTTAGGAGCATGAAGCTCTACCCGCCTGAGCCACCGGGCTGGCCTCCACGTAGTTTATTACTAGAAATTTTTTTCTACTATACCCCAGATGTTACTTCCCTCAGCCATCAGAGTGCTAGAAGGGACCTTGAGCTGCTGAAGTCCCTCCAGGGTACTCTTACAGATATTGTCATTTTCTTTTTATGCAATAAGAAATCATGCAAAGTGTTGCCCTAATTATCATTCTCTAAAAGAATACTGTCATATTTTTAATTTAGACTTTTTTGCTATTTCTTGAATACCAATTATGCATCAAGTATTATATTTAACATTTAACATGCATTTTAGGAAGAATTAAATGGGACATTTTTTTGAGGTTGTAGGTATAGTATTCTCATTTTACAAATGAGGAAACAGAGGGTGTGATTTGCCTGATCTCAGACTTATACGTGGTTAAACTAGATACATCTGACTCTACAGTGTAATGCAGACTCCCATTTTACTGGTCAGAGCTATGAAAATTGACAAAACAAATCTTATCAAAACTGTAATTTATTTATAATTCTTTCGTTCTCGTAAGAGAATTTGCAAACCCTATTTATTCCACACTTGTGAGCGGAGTATAGATCATCAGAACTATATAAAAGCATTTGTAATTTTGTAAATTAGTAGAGAGGCCTTTATTTTTCCATAAAATGGTATAAGTTTTTGGCAGAACCTACCTATACTCTGATCTGATCTCCTAAGGCCCAGACTCTCCACTTGTAGCTAGAGCCCCTCCCCGTCTCCTGCTCAAGGACACAGCTCCAGCAGTTCTCCCCTTTGTCTCCTATATCGGCAGGCAGTTTTCCCTTTTCTACCAGATAACTCCCAACTATGTGCATATTATTTCTCCCATCTTTAAAAAGCCTTTTTTTTTTTTTTTAATCTCCACTTCCCCACCCAAGTTACTGCCCCATTTCTTTATTTCCTTTTGTGGCCAAATTCCTACAGAATTGTATACACTCATTCTTTACCCCCCATTTAAAAAATTTTGCTATCAAGCTTCCCCCCACCACCACCACCACCCTGTACTACTCCAGCAAAGCTGTTCTTATAAGCCCCCAGAGACCTTCATGCTGCCAAAAATCTAGTGGTCAGGTTCTCAGTTCTCATCTTACTGGACGTATCAGCAATACTTAATACAGTTGATCATTCCATACTCGTGGAAGCACATTCTTTCCCTAGTTTCCAGGATACCACACTTTGATTTTTCCCTTTCCTCTACTGACTCTAGAGAGTCTGGACACTCCCTTTACTAGTCCTCCTTATATCCTTGACATCTTTTGCAGCTGCTTGGTTATCTACTAAGTATCTTAAATTTAATGTGTCCAGAAGCAAACTTCTGCCCCTCCAGCCCTACTCTGCCTTCAGTCTGACCCAGCTCAGGAAAAGGCATCCCTAATCTACCCACTTAGACCAAAAATCTGAAGCCATCTTCAACCTCTTCTCTCTCTTTCACATTCCATATTCTATCAGCAGATCCCTTTGGTTGTATCTTCAAAATCTATGATCTCTTACCATCTAACAGGTACTACCTTGGTCCAAGATACCATTATCTCTTACCTGAATTACTGCAGAGCCTCTTAAGTGGTCCCCCAGCTTCCTTCCATGCCCTCACCAATCTATTCTCAGCACTGTTGCTGTTAAATGGTAGGTCAAATTGTGTCCTCTGCTCAAATAAAAAGGTTCCCCATCTTAGTAAAAAAAGCAAATGATTCCAATGGACGGTGATGCTACCTGATCTGCTCCCAGTCACCCCATCCTCGTTTTACTCCTCTATTCTAGTCATTTGCTTAGTCACATTACCTCTTGGTCCTCAGCTGTGAGGTAAACATTCCCCCCCTCAGGTCCTTTGTATTTACAGTTCCCACTGCTTAACCCTGCTCTCTTGGATACCCCAGAGCCCTATTCCTCACTTTCTCCACGTCTTCAGATGTCACCTGCTCTCTGATATCTTTCCTGACCACCCTATTTAAAGTTGTGACATCTCCCACTACCCCCTGACCCCTGCTGCCCACTGGCCCCTTCCCAGCCTTATTTTTTTCTGGAACACGTAGGACCTGCTAAAATACTTGTGGATTCTTTTCTACTAGAATGTAATTTCTATGTGAAGAGGGATTTTCATCTGTTGTTTAGTGCTGGCTTCCATGTACCAATGTCCTGTCCATAGTAAGTGCTCAATCTGTTAAATGAAAGAATAAATAGGTCCTACTTTTGAGAAATCAGGTGGCTAATGGTTTAGGTGAAAACCTACACAAAGATTTGTAATGAGATAGATTTCATGAGGAGCAAGCATGGTGACTGATATAATACGTAGTCACTCCGTTAACCATCCACCAGGTTCACCTTGTTTCATTTTAATATATTACATTTTGTTCTAGCAGCTACTTTTTAAATATCAATACATTAATGGATTTTAAACATGTGTTTTTGATTTTGGTGCTTAAATGTTTCATAATATTTTAAACCATGGTTTGGATTATGTATTTATCTACTTTTAGCAAAAGTTTCCACATCTGTAAAATGAAGAAAAAAAAATCTGCTTGGGCACCAACTAAAATAAAAGGATGAGAAATTATAGCATGTTCAGTCAATAGTAATTTCAAAAAGCTTCTACTCTTAAAATGCATAACTTCCCCCAAGAAATTGTGCTAAATAAAATTTACACTTTGCTCTTTATTTTTATGTCCTATTCATTCACTTTTCAATTATCTAAGTTAAAGGAAAGATTATTGGTCATTGATTATATAATAGCAGGTAATCCACTGTAACCCTTCTATTTTGCGCCATCTTAAAAACAAAATCACCTGGTATAGAAATGAGTAGTTTTCTGTTTTGTCCAGGAAGAAAACCTGAAGGTAGAAGTGATTAATTCAAATGTTTTCCGTGTAAATAAGCTTGTCATATAAGCAGCCTGTTTCATTCCTTTTTGTTCCAACTGGAAAAATATATTCACTTTTATTAACCAAAAAAAATTTTACATGGAGGCAGAAGGAGAATGGGTTGCTTAGTTGTACCTGTTGAGTTCTTCTGACAGCTACGTATTTTTCACTATTTATTCCTGGTAAATTTCAAATTCTGAGGCATTAGTGATGTTTATTCAGGCTAAGACATGCTCTTAGCATTGCCAAACTCTGATTTATTCCTGTTAGAATTTCAATGGTTCCTAAAGTTTTCCTTATTCTTTGAACATTATTCTTTGAACATCTTACTACTTTTGAAGTGTAAATTTAGGAGTCATCTCTGCACAGATACACTAGATTGCGCATGAAATACATCAGTTTTATTGTAATATTAAAATCCTTTTCATAGAGAAATAATTAAGAACTTAACTCTAAGTTTCTTGTTTGATGTTATAATTTAAGTGACAATATTTCCCCATTGTTTGTCCATGAAAGTTCTGGTTTGTGCCTGTTTCTCTGGCATGATTATTAAGAGGACCCTCTCCCACTGCAAAAAAAGTGCCTCAAGTTGAAAAATACATTATTTGGACACTAGTTATAATACTAGCATACTCACTTTCCTTTTGCATTTTATGTAAGATTGGTAAGATTTCTTTTCTGTTTTCTGGCATCTTTCCTCTCAATTCACCTCCCACACGCAAATATAGGATGGATGGGAAAGATAAGCATGTGTATATGGGGGAATGGAGTTTGTAGGAAACAATATAAAAGAATCATGAAAAACAGTTTTGGAATCAAATGCCAGCTATCTAAAAGCATTTTTAAGGATGAAATGTTTGGATTTTTGTATTTGTAAAATACTTGTTATAATGTCCAGATGGCCAGTTCCCAACATCTTTCTGTTATTTGATTACATATAGATTATATATAGATATAGTCATATGTTTAGTTACATTTTATTATATGTATTATATATAGTCAGTTTGGACTTTTAAAACTAGCTTCTTTAGCTTGCACATGCTACAGTGTCTGTCAGTTTTTCAAGTTTGTCTTTTGAAGAACATTTGAATTCCTACTATTTAATTGTATTTTGTTAACTTTTTCTACTGCACTTAATATTTAAAAATGGACAACTTGTATCCGATGGACATGCGTCCTATTTGGGAGACCACCTCAGGGATACTGTGGATACCTGATCATGGCATTGTACATCAGAAGCTAAACATTAATGAATGCCAACTATAATTTTATATATATAATGTGATGATTCAGTGTGAGGTCGGAGGGATAGTGGATGGGGGGAGGGGGGTTCACAGTATGAGGGATATAAATGATGAACGTCTAAGTATTACCTTGTTTTGTACACCTGAAACTAATAAATAAATTAATTAATTTAAAAAAAAAAAAAAAGGACAACTTGGTGCATTTATTCTCAGCTGGTCTGCCCAAGACCCCCTGAGCGCCAACCCTAGTCCCCCGCGCAGCCCCGTGTCCTCTCCAACAAGATGAAAGAAACTATCATGAACCAGGAGAAACTCGCCAAATTGCAGGCACAAGTGCGCATTAGTGGGAAAGAAACTGCTCGCAGAAAGAAGAAGGTGGTTCACAGAACAGCTACAGTAGATGATAAAAAACTTCAGTTCTCCTTAAAGAAGTAAGGGGAAACAATATCTCTGGTATTGAAGAGGTGACTATGTTCTCAAACCAAGGAACAGTGATCCACTTTCACAACCCTAAAGTTCAAGCCTCTTTGGCAGTGAAAACTTTCACCATCACAGGCCACGCTGAGACCAAGCAGCTGACAGAAATGCTACCCAGCATCTTAAACCAGCTTGGTGCAGACAGCCTGACTAGTTTAAGGAGACTGGCTGAAGCTCTGCCCAAACAATCTGTGGATGGAAAAGCACCACTGGCTACGGAGAGGACGATGATGATGAAGTCCCAGATCTTGTGGAGAATGTTGATGAGGCTTCCAAGAATGAAGCAAACTGAATTGAGTCAACTTCTGAAGAAGATAACACTTGAAGAAGTTACTGGGAGCTGCTATTTTATATTATGACTGCTTTTTAAATTTTGTTCATGGATCTGATAAAATCTCAATCTCTTAATATTTTTAAGCCCAAGCCCCTTGGACACTGCAGCTCTTTTCAGTTTTTGCTTAGACACAAAATTATTCTTTGCAGCTAATTAAGGTGAAGAAGCTTGGGAATAAAGTTTGAAGCAAAGGTTAATAAAGTTCTTTGCCTAGTAAAAAAAAAAAGGATAACTTATTAGTTATATGGCAGTTATGGTTTTATCTGTGGCTGGAATACAGTACATCTGGTGTTTTATCAAACCAGTCTAAGTTTGAAAGAGCATGGTCCGTAAAAACAAGTGTATAATATATTTACAGTTCTTTTAAGGATTATTTTTGATTTAACATCCAGTTGTACTCTGAGATCATCGTATAATATAAATCTCATAATGACAGAATTTTCCAAGGAGAAAACTTCTGTGAAACAAAGGAAATCTTGAGAGAGACAGCATAATATGCTGAAGAGCATGATTCTAGAACCAGGCGGTTTGGGTTCATATTGGGGCTCCATCACTCACTTGTTATGTGACCTTAGGCAAATACTGAATTTCTCTGTTTCAGTCTTTTCCTTTGTAAAATGGAGGTAATGATACAACCTACACTTTGTGGGGTTATTGTGAAGATTAAGTTATTATATGTTATTTTATTATCTAATACTGTTATAAATAATAAAAGTTATTATACATCAAGGGCCTAGAATCGTTCCTAACGTGGTAAACACTCTGTTTGCTATTATTACTATTGCCAGTGGAAGAATAGTTCAGTTTCTCTTTCTCAGACTTAATTTGAAACATTAAAAGACAATTGATAATATTAAAGGAAGTATGCTGCTCCTTACTGAAATATGCAGGTTGTGGGTGGGGCTGTGGAAGGTGTGGTACTTGATAATTACACGTCATCTTACCAGTAAACACTTATAACTCTTGGTAGAGGCCTGGGTTTTTAGCACTTTCTCCCATTCATTGCAGTTTTCTCTTGAAATTGCCTCTACTTATTTGTCCTAGGTCCACCGTTCATGTCTTTTCTTCATTCACTCACCTCTCTTCCTCCAATTATAAATAATCATCACAAACAACAAGTGCTGGCAAGAATGTGGACAAAAGGGAACCCTCATGCACCACTGGTGGGATTGCAAATTGGTGCAGCCACTATGGAAAATGGTTTGGAGCTTCCTCAAAATATTAAAAATGGAGCTACCCTATGACCCATCAATTCCACTCCTGGGTGTTTATCAAAAAAATCCAAACACTAATTTGAAAAGATACATGCACCCGTGTTCACTGCAGCACTATTCACAATAGCCAAGATATGGGAACAACTGAAATGCTCATCAATAGAAGATTGGATAAAGAAATTGTGGTACATTCATACAATGGAGTATTTCTCAGCCACAAAAAAGAGTGAAATCTTACCATTTGCAACAATATGGGTGGACCTAGAGAGTATTATGCTAAGCAAAATAGAGTGAGAGAGACAAATACTATACGATCTCACTTATATCTGGGATCTAAAAAACAGAATAAACAAACAAAATAGAAATAGACTCATAGATACAGAGAACAAACTGATGGTTGCTAGATGGGATGGATGAGAAAGGTGAAGGGATTAGGATTGGGGATGGATTAGAAAGGTGAAGGGATTAGGAAGTACAAATTGGTAGTTACAAAAAAAAATCGGTAGTCATTGGCAGGCATGTGAAGTACAGTATGGGGAATATAATCAATACTATTGTTAAAACTATGTGTCAGATGGGTACTAGACTTTCCAGGGGCATCACTTCATGAATTATATAAATGCCTAACCACTACACCTGAAATAATACAATATTGAATGTCAACTAAAATTTATTAAAAATATGTGTAGTCATAGGATGTAAAATACAACAGAGAATATAGTCAGTGGTATTGTAATAGCTATGGATGGTGTCAGATGGGGTAGTACCCTCTTATTATACCTTCTCTCATAAGCTCTAGTGTTAGTTTAGTCTGGGTATTATTTAATTCACTTGCAACTTGTTTTTATTTCTAATGCCTATTAGTGCAACAAAGAAAATATTGTTAGAGACTGAAGCTTCTCCATCTACCATCTAAGCATTCATGATTAATCAGTATTGTAAATGTGATCTACCTGGAATTTTGCTACTGAAATAACTTACAGAATGATGAGGCTATATTTGAGAAATGAAAATTGCAATCAATTCGTGGTGATTTAGTGACATAGAGGTCATTTAGGAAGGAAGAATGTGTAAATGTTTAATATACTCAGAATTTTATTCTATCTATAAAAGTAAGTTTTCATTTTTCAGTTAGTTCAATAATAGAATATTTTTTGAAGGTCATTGCAATCAGAAAATGACATGCCATTTGTGATATTTTATGATATGTACTTCCACTTCGATAATAGTATACAGAAGTTATTTTCTTTTTAATAAGAATTATCTGTACTCTAGTTCCTTTGAAATTATTTTATTTCTGGCTCATAAACAATTTCACTGATGAATCTCTATTGGTTGACATGTTTTCAATTTTAAGTTTGTTGCATCTTTTTGCAATGTGCAAAAAATGGCGTTGAGCCCTGGCACAGCAAGTATGGCCACTAAATTCTTCTACTGTCTAGTAGTTACTAGGTAGACTTATTCCAACTATGTGGATTTTCATGACTTCCTACTGACATTCTCCATGAATGGTAAAAACCAAATTCCAATATCCCATCCAGTTCTTAATGGGAGATAGAGTGATATGATGTAGAAAAAAAAACACACTCTCTTTGAAGTAGGACATAGCTGGACTCAAAGTATGGCTTTAACAGTTGGGCCATGAGACTTGGGGCTAGGTACTTAAGCTCTCTAAACTTCAGTTTACTCAGCCATAAAATAGGTTAGAAAATACAACATGAGGGATTTCTAGGGATTAAGGGAGCAAAATCATTTGTTACATTCTATCTTTATTTATGTTGTAACTCTGTTACAGAATAGAATTTTTGAAAAAATTGACTCTGACAGAAGCTTACTGTTGGTATTTTTCTTGATCCAAACTTCCACTTTCATTAAAAAGCAAAGATTTGATCTTTGAAGGCTCTGTCTGGCTGTATCATCTAATTCCTCACTGGTGTTACCTTTTACTCTTTGGACATTTAACTGTCACTAAATGTATCTTTCTGTCAATTTTAATTCCTGCTATCAGCACTGTGAGTGATTTATCTAATACTCTAGTCTCCTACTTCCTGAGCCCTACATGAATATTGACCTTCATATCAGCTGTACTTCATTAAGCTATCCAGCGGTCACACGTTAGATCTTAGTATCAGCTGAAATTCTATCATTGAAAGTACTATTCTACCTCCAAATCACCATTCTCCCACAGAAATCTCTAGTCTTCCATCTTGGTTGTACAACTTCCACATAATGTGTTTGTCATCTCATCAGGATTTCATGTACTTTGTCCCTTCTACTTTCTCCTAATTTGTCAGTCCTTCTGTGTTTCCTTCCCTTTCCTTTCTCCACAAATGAGATCCCTAAGTCTACCACTTCAGTTGTTTTCTCACTCAAATCCCAAACTTCATTTCCATTTTGATACTTGTGATCTCTCTATTATATCCTTCACTTAAAGTATTTTATAGAACATTGATTAACATCTCAAAACCTCAGTTTTCCTTTGGGTAATATGTGAGTAATTATACCTGCCTCATTCGATTATGGTATTAAATAAGTTACTGTTTAGCCTACCTTCAACCCACATGTAGAAAGGTGACATGATCTTTAGAGGTAGACCATGTTCGTACCCACACTGCTGCGTGCTGCTAACAGAAACTCCGCAAGCCAGGCAAATGCATGTCCAATTTGAATTGTCATCTTCTAGGAGATCTTTAGTAACAGATAATCCAACTCCAAGCAAGCTCATTTATGAATCTTTAAAAGATGGATACTTACGTACTTGGAATAACTGAATGTATGTATGTTTAAATATTAGACATCTCCGAGAAGCAAAGGATAATGCTGTGGCTGAAAGGGACCGAGCAGTGATGGCTGAAAAGGATGCTTTAGAAAAGCATAATCAGCTCTTAGACAGGTAAGTGTCCTGAAAATAGAAATGTTAAAACTCTTCAGTTTTCGTTCTTGTTACTTTTTCCTTCAGAAAATATATTTTTAATAAAAATACAATTTTCAATTGCAGTATAATATACATGCATTATTTTTGTAATGCGTAATTATTTCATACCTTGAAACATGACATAGAGCAATTAATCATCCTAGAGAGTTTCCTAATACCGTGTTTGTCAAGCTCAGTCAGGAGGCAAACACTTTCTGATTTCTGTCACCATAGTTTAGTTTTGCTCTTCCTGGACTGAAAATGAATGGAATTGTACAGTATATACATGTACTCTTTCATGTCTAGCTTCTTTTACTCAACATTGCGTGTTTCATCTATTTTGTTTTTGTATCAGTAGTTCATTGTTTACTATTGCTATGAACATACCACAATTTGTTAATTCATTCACCTGTTGATAGACATTTAAGTTGTTTCCAGTTTGGAGGTATCATGAATAAAGTTGTTATGAACATTTCTTATACATATCTTTTTGTGGGCATGTGTTTTTATTTCTTTTGGATAAATACCTAGGAGTGGAATTGCTAATCATAGGGTAGATGAATGTTTTACTTTAAAAGAACCTGCCAAACTTAATTCCAAAGTGGTTGTACCATTGTACACACCCTAGTTCATTTTTGTAAATATCTATATGTTCTGCTTCCTGTGTGTAGGAGGGAGGGGAAGAGAGAGAATGACAATAGAAAAGGATATTTAATAGCCTAGTTAAAGAGATGATGACTAGTAAGGTAAATATTACCTCACTGAACACTGAATTTTCAGTGGTTAGACTACATTAAGACTAAACCGTGGTTATCCTTTTTGTTAACTTTTTATTTTGAAATAATTTCAGACAGAAAAGTTTCTGTGATAGTATACTGATAAACTTTGAAAATAAGTCCAGTGGATCTTTTAACTGTTAAATAAACACTTGCACATTAATTTGTGCTTTAAGCAATATTGGAAACAAAAACAAAGACAACTCTTCACGTAATTAACCTATTGTTAATCCTTTAGAATGTCAAAATCTTTTAAAATGGCTCAAGTTGTTATACTTCTCAGTGCATATCAATTTTACAAACTTGACCCACGGAGGAATTTTACTAAATGTAATACTGAAGAATTGTTTACTATAGTGTATGTCTAATTTCAAAGACCTTAATATAAGATAAATTTATAAATCAACTGTTTTTATTGCAGTGCTATTACAACCTATCTTTAAATTATCTTTTACAAGTAATATGTATAACCTTTCTATTTATAAATCTGTATGATTTCCCCTAAAGATTTACTTGGCTTTTTGTTGATGTTTTTTTCAACGTGATATAGTTAGTCATTATTAAATAATATTTATGAACAAATTAACAAGCTTTGAAAGAAAGCATAAGATTTCAGCTAGAAAACCAGGCAGAATTTCATAACTTGCTAGCATTGGTTTGTTTTTGTGAATTTGAAGAGAATAGTAAACGTAACCTGAAAATTGGCTACTTTATATTTATACTAAGCTCTGTAATGTTCTAAACTCGACACCTAAAATTCTTTTTATCTACTTGTCGAGAGACTGGTATTTATCCTAAACGCTGTGGGATACTTTAGTATTTAAAACTATCTTATGAATTACTGAGAATTCAATCATTTAATGTTTCTAAAGCACATAGAACAGTATTTGGCACATATATCAATGTTTACTAATATTGTACAAATGTTTGCTAGTACTATAAAATAATTTGCTCAATTATTTTTGTTATTAAGCTTTACTAACTGAATTTTTGCTATTCAAAAATTGATATTGTTTCAAATATATGGTGATGGAAGGAGAATGACTCTGGGTGGTGAACACACAATGGGATTTATAGACGATGTAATACAGAATTGTACACCTGAAATCTATGTAAATTTACTAACAATTGTCACCCCAATAAATTTAATTTAAAAAAAATTGATATTGTTCCAAATCATTTCCACTAGAATATTGAATATTCCACTAGAATATCAAAACTGGAACAGCTCGTTCTTAAACTGTCAGATGAGAACTTTATTCTTAATCCCTTGAAGTGAGAGGAAAACCTTGCTTATTCAGAGCCTGAATTTCAGTCAACCCTAAATACTTGTGATAGTTTTAAAATCAAGACAGAGAAGGAGAAAAAGAAAGTGTTTCTAGACACACTAGAAGTAACCTATGAGCAACAAATAGAGTTAATGCTCACACCTTTAAAAGCAGTTACAGGACTAAGCATTTATTGAACGAATGAATGAGAATAACATCTGGGAATCTAAAACTCAAATGTGGGTTTTAACAAATTGCTTGAAACAGTTAAAGGTACTTATCTCTTTTTTTAGCTGTAATATAGACAAATAAAGGGGAAAATCCTCCTCCTTAAGGCTATAATGTTACTAAATGACAAAAAAAGTAGGATTCTAGACAATCCCACAATTTAATTCTTCCTTAATTAATCTATAAATTCAATACAATTTATGTCAAAAATTTAAAAGACTTTTTATTGAAACTTGAACTGACTCTAAAATTCTTTTTCAGAATTGCTGTGGCTATTCTTGTACCTTTACTCTTCCATATGAATTTTTATAATTACATTTTCACATTATAACTTGCATCTATCCAAAGTTCATTTTGGGGAATGATGGGGAATATATGAGCAAAATGCAAGGTTAGGTAAATGGATTTTGGTAGCTGTTGAAGGGCTTTACCCAAATGTTTTTAGAGAATCATTAATAATGAAGAGGTAGGTTTATAATGGCCATGATAATACTTTGTAGTATTATATTACTACATTTAGTACTATATTTCTACATTTTTGTCAGTGATTTGGGTAAAAATGAAAACAGCTTACATTATAAATTTTATATAAGAGAAGAATAACAAAGAAATTGAATTACAGAATGAAGACCAAATAGATCTTTTCGGGCAGAATTAATGAGCTGAATGAAATTTAATGAATAGATATATGATCATACACTCGGGTCCAGAAAACCTGTGTTGTTAGTATAATAGAATTGAAATTGAATTCAAATGTGAAAATAAGTGCTTAGAATTGAAATGGGAAAAGAACTTAAAAGATTTCAGTATGGCGATATTATCCTACAGTAATGAAAGTTATATCTAGAATGTGGTCAGTGATTACCTTATCTATAGAATCATACTGGGATCTAAACCCAAACTTTAAACCCAAATTCTTAAAAGGAAAATGAACCAAACTGGAAAGATTCAAAAATGTCCTAACAATGCTAGATTATAACTGTCTACAAATATTTGAAAGGTTCTTACGTGAACAAGCTGGTTTTCTCACTTCGTAAGACTTAAAGTAGTAGAATTGGGATCACTGGGTAAACATTACAAGAAACAGTAAGGATAAACTTTTCTAATGGGCTGTTCAAAATGCCTTGGCATGTGTTAGGTTGGTGCAAAAGTAATTGCGGTTTTTACAATTTTTTTTTTCTTTCTTCAACCTTTTAAACCGCAATTACTTTTGCACCAATCTAATAGTATATTATTCTCCATCAGTAGAAGTGTTCAGGCCAAGCATTCAGTAGGAATGTGCTTATGAGAATTGAAGCATCCGTGGGTAGTTTGGTGAGGTTGAAGTCCCTGTTGATTCGGACATTATCTGTGACAACAGCTCAAAAGAGTTAATATGCTGGCTAACGTACCACGGAGAAAGAATAGTAAACTCAAGGAATGGTAAACCCAATTTTTGAGAGTATTTTTTTTAAATCTCTGCAGTTCACTTCTTTGTTTTTTTCAAAATAAAAACCTGCTAAGGATTATTGGAAAAGGACACTATATACTTTTTAATATCCACTAAAATTCTTTTGCGTATAAATTGTCTAGGAGTATGTGAACTCACATGTTTTGGGAATATCATGTATAGTTTTGAATGTAGTGAAACCCAAAGACAAATATTTTTATTATTCAGAGGTTAAGTTTTTAGTACTCAAATATGTGATTCTGCTTCCTTGGTATCATGATCGGAATAAACAAATGTGTTTGAAACTTTACATAGACTGTGCTTAAATAAAGCCTCAGATATGCCTATAGACAATTTCCTAATCAGGTATAATTAGTCTCATCTTTTTCATTTATGTTAAACATTTGTCTTTATCAAATGCCTCATGTAATGATTATAAACAACCTGTGTTATTATAAAGAGAAATGTAAGGATGTAGTGTGCCACCTTCAAACATGAATGAAAAGTGCTTTTTACTCAAGGACTTTAATTTTCTACAGAGGGATGGACTTTTCTCAGGCATATCCCCATGCAAGTAATTTATTTAATATGTAACAAGTACCCAGTTTTAATGAACATGAACAGTTACTACGTCATGTTCTGTTGCTTTATTGGGGAACAGTGTGTACTTCCAGGACTTTTTTTTTTCCAAGTCAAGTTGTCCCTTCAATCTTAGTTGTGGAGGGTGCCGTTCAGCTTCAAGTTGTCCTTTCAGTCTTAGTTGTGGAAGGCATAGCTCAGCTCCAGGTCCATTTGCCGTTGCTACTTGCAGGGGGCACAGCCCACCATCCCTTGCGGGAGTCGAACCAGCAGCAATCTTGTGATTGAAAGGATGTGCTCCAACCAACTGAGCCATCCGGGAGCTCAGGGGCAGCTCAGCTCAAGGTGCCGTGTTCAATCTTAGTTGCAGGGGGCTCTGCCCACCATCCCTTGTGGCAACCTTGTGGTTGAGAGCCCACTGGCCCACGTGGGAATCGAACTGGCAGCCTTCGGAGTTAGGAGCACAGAGCTCCAACCTCCTGAGCCACCGGGCCGGCCCAAAAGGGGAAAATGTTTAAACTCAATCAGTGTGAATAGTAAAATAAGTCGAATATACTGTTAGATCTGTGGAAGCCTACGTGAGAGGCCTATATATGAATCTAAAGTAAGCTTGCAATCTGAAATTAATTTTAATAGTATTTTTTTCATTTAGGATTATTTTAACTGTTTTAAAATATATATTTCATATTTTGAAATATATTTCAAACAGTTTTCGTCTATAAGTATTTTTAAATCATTATTGCTTGAAACTGTTTTCAATCCCTGAAACATTTCTGATTCTAATAATAGGATTTTGTTCTCATTTTTTAATTGTAGAGGACAACAGTAAAAGGTGAATAGATAAGTATTTTTTACGTCATACTGGGCTAGTTTAAACGTTTAATAGAAGCCAGCTGTCCTAAATTTCAATTCAGTGCTTTATCCCCAAGAGTAGAACAGTTTTAACATGACTTTAGTCTTCCTTTTCTCATAGTTTTGTATTGTTTTGTTTTTGTTTTAGCTGTCTTTTAATCTGCTGCTGGCTTCAGCAGGCAAGTCAGTATTTGTATCATTTGCAGAATAAACTTAATGGAATAAAGGATGTTGAGATTTAAAATAAAAGCTATAGTATGGTACTCAAACATTTTTACTTAACTCCGTGATAACTTTTTTCATATTTTTCTTAGATTTCATGCTTACATACAGGAATTCACATCAGAATTGTTATTTGAATGCAGAAATTCCTAATTCTCAATCCTATGTTAAGTTATTCTTTTGTCATACTTCTTTATGAAAGAATATACAATAAATTTGTATGTTTTAGATGAAATTTTTAATATCTGAATTTTTTTCATAATTTGCAAAATACTCTCAATGGGCCACTGGAATGATTTTCTAAAGTTTATAAAATTATTTTTTCTATGTTATTTGATTTCTCTCATTCTTTATAATGTTCAGTTTTTCCATGGGTTTGCTTTGTTTATGTTGAGTAGTCTAGCCCCATGTTGCTCTAAAATTTTCTTGGTTTTTAAGCTGCTGCTGCGGCTCCATCTGATATATATTTATTTGCTCAGTTTTATAGGATTGTTATGTCAAGGTGTACTCATTACTTTCTAAGTTACCACAAGTGATTCTACTCCTTTCCTCATTAAAGGCTTTGGAATTAATAATAATATAGTATATGTGAAAGCTTTAAGAAATGTATTGCTGAGATGAAAAGTAGCTGTTTCTTTTCAGTATAGACACCAATCAGGCTCTGAGAGGAACTGGTAAACTCCCATATTCGGGTCACAATGTATACATTTTATTTTATGCCACCTCTCTTTTATCTTCCTTTCTCTTTATTAGGCATTAGTCTGATTTGAAATTTCTTGTCCCACCAGAAACAATGGCCCAGGGAGTCCTTTAACCATTCATGGATACTTTATTGCTTATAATTGGGCATAAATGGTACTGGTTCTAAAGTGATACACTTGTTCTCCTCCATCTCAAAAATAACATGTATTTTGAATGTCTTTTGTGCAGCAAGTAAGAATACACAGAGAGAAAGAGAGAGCAATTGGATATTGTTTCATGAGTCCTTTTCCTTAAAGAAGTACTGGGGCTTCTGTGGTCAGAAAGCATATTTATTCTGTATCAGGAGAGTTAATGATCGATGCTAATGTTGTTAACCTGAAATTCTGTGGGAGAGAATATCTTTATACAGAAATACACTAGAATTATCAGCATATGTTGTGCATATTTTGTTATGTAAATAGAACAGTTTGTCGTAGAGAAATGCTCTTTCCGTACATACTGACGTGAACCTCTTCTCTCCTCAGTCCTGAATAACTGAATGGCTGTCATTCTCAAAAGATCAGTTCACTTTTTACCTTATAAAATCAAGGCTGTGTTCCTGCATTCTATCTTCGTCCGTGTTCTTTTTAAACTTCTTATTTCAAATAATTTCATATGTGCCCAAGAGCTACAAGAATGATACAAAGAAGTTCTGTACATATATCTTTTACTCACATTCACCCTTTTTAACATTTGGTATATTTGTTTTATTCTTATTCTGTCTCCCTCTCTCATTTCTTCCCTTCCTCCCTACACACACACACACACACTATTTTTTTCTTAATAGTTTAGTGAATGTACCATGTACTTTTACCTCTTCACAGTTTATTTCTTAGGAATGAGAATATTCTTTTACATAACCACAGTACATTTTCAAATAAAGGACAACACTGATAGCAGTACTTTTACCCATTTTTGTCATTTGTCCCAATAATGTCTTTTTATACCAATTTTTCTTCTAGCACAAGATCCAGACCAGAATCACACATTATTTTTAGTTATCATGCCTTTTCAGTCTTCTTCAATCTGGAACAGTTCTTCAATTTTCTCTATTTTGTCTTCATGACATTTGGTCCTGTATGTATGTATGTATGTAATACATATATACATATATACATACACATACACACACACACACACACACACACACACACACACACACACACACACACACACATATATATATATATATATATATATATATATATATATATATCTTAGGCACACGTCTTCTACTCATCTTCAACTGTTACTTTGGAAAATGACCAGTAATGTTCTTAAACTCCTTAGGTCTTAGAAACTGATATTTCCAGCTACTCTATTGATATTTTTATGTGGCTGTCTTTGTGAAACAAACTTTGTTTCCTCCCATATTCACCCCTACCAAAACAGTTACCAAAGTAACTTCAGCTGCCTTCACATCCATCAACTGTACTACCCTTTTTAAGCTATTTCTGTTTGAACCTTTAGAATAACAGTCCTTTCCCATTGCTCCTGTGTCTAATCACTTATTGATTTGTATGCCTTCTGCCGCAGTAGTATTTCTAAAATACCCTTCACCCCTGTTGCCGTCTCCTGGATCAGCCTCTCATGACTTGACTGGTGTCGTGTTGTAATTGGGTACAGTACCTCTTAATTGGTCTCTCTGTCTCTCCCCACTCAGTTAATCCTCTTGCCCAGACCTGTTTTTCCTCCTGTAGTTCTGCATTCTGACTAATATCACCACTTGCCCAGCACTTGAACAAGAATGTTGGTAATACATAACTGCCTTTTCCTCCTCACCCCCCTGCCCATTTATTCAACCAATAAATAATTACTGGTAACCTACCGTGTGCCAGTCGCTGTGAGACACATTAGTAAATACACTGGAAAGTGACTCTGCTGAGAGTTAGTTGAGAGAGACAGAAAATATATAAACACACAAACAGTTTGGTGTATAATTATATCATAATTATATGTTTGGTGATGGCTCTTAACTAGGTTGTGTAAGGAAGAATAATGGCTTGGGTAAGATGTACCGTGATAGTCAAGAACGGCCTCTCTGGCACTAAAGCTAAGCCGTGACATGTTGATTCTAATTTCTAAATATATCTCATCATTTCCCTCATTTTAATCCCAGGTGCCACTGCTTTAGTCAAGCCTTTATTTTCTCTTGCCTGTACTATGTATCATAGTCTCTGAACTCTCTTTCTGTCTTTGTTCAGTCCTCTCTCTTTTCATCACTCACTCCTCCAAAGTAATTCTTCAGAAACTGAGAACTCACATCATGTCATTCATCAGAGTGGCATTCAGACTGCACAGCTTAGCATTTAAGGTCATTCGTAGACTCCTTGCCTGTCTTTCCAGACTGAGATCTTTCTTTTGACTCTGACCCATATACTCCAGACAGAATGATCGCTGGCAGTTTTCTTAAGCATATGGTGCTTTCTCTCAATCCTCGGTAGTGTTCTTTGCAAAGAATGACCTTGAGCCTCCCCTTGCTCGTGGATCTCACCATTTATCTACTAGATAGACGTCCATTCATGTGATAAGACTGAACTCAACGGTTACAACTTCTTGAAACCTAAAGTCCCTTCAGAAATACTGAAGGCTCTGTTTTCTAGCATTATATTGTAATGAGGAGTTTATTTACAAGTCTCTCTCTCTCTCTCTGAAGTATTGGTTTTTGGAAGTCAGAGACTTTCTCTTCCCCATCTTTGCTTTTCTAGTAAGGCCTCTACTCGGTGTCTTTACTGTAAGTAATTCTCAATAAATATTTATCAATTTCAGTTGATTAGAGTTTTCCATATTATTTTTAACTTTATAATTTTCCATTGTGGAAGCAGTTTGAATGTTGAAGAGAGTGCTCAGGACTCTTCCTCTTTTCACTACATCAGTGGTTCCCAAATCTAGATGAATTTTAGTCACCTGGAAAGTTTGTTTGTTTAAAGACATATTCCTTTGCCTTCCTCTACTCCCAGTAAATAAGGATCTCTATAGAGGGAGCCCAGGGATTTGTACTTCCTACAAAGCTCCCCAAATGATCCTGGTGTATTTTTCCTCAAATATGTGTTTGGAGAACACTACAACAGCCTTTGAAGACACTTTGTAAACAATAAGTACTAAAGAAGTGCTAGTTATTACTGTCTATCACTCTGCCCTCCTAGGTGCGTTAACCAGGAATCTCAAAGAAGATGAAAGCCTCTTCTCTAAACCTTCGTACCCTAAGGTTTGAAAGAACTTGAAGTATTGGTTGTTTTGTTCAAACGTTGTTATCAGACAAAGTTCCAGAAATCTGGAAATAAGCAAATGTCTTTATTCTCTGAAAGGTTCAGGAGGAAAGATGCCAGAAACTATGCATCAGTGAACTTTGAATGCAGCCCAACATGTACTAAAACATATTATTAAACAGACAGTGGGATTTAGAAAAGAAAAGGGTGAAAACCAGACCACCATTAGTTAACTATTAAGTCCTGACAAAGAACTTTTACTTATCTTTGGGAGGAGATTTACTAGAAATGCTAGAGAATGCTAGTGACACGGGGTATTCCAATTACAAGAAAGCATTTTATCAGGATTACAAATATCCTTATAGACACACCGATAAATGTGAAATTAATAACTAATTGATGTATTGGAAGCAATTGAAATATCAGTTTCAAAGAATGTTCGTTAGTGGACAAACCTAGATGGACGTTACTGATTAAGTGTTTTCAGGCTTTTGCTTAATTTTAACCAGTCATTGGTTAAATCAGATTGGTTAGACCTAAATATGACAGAGAGCCCAGTGGGTAATTCTTTTGTAAGTTCACACTTGAAACACACTTTTCTTCAATTAATAACATGAATAAACTGAGCGCCTTGTACCTGTCACTGCTCCATTTTGATATCTCTCCTGCCTTTCCTAGCCATTAACAGGAGTAACTGTGAGTTACCTAGTTTCAAATAAAATCATAGGATGGGAAACTGACTTATGGTTTAAAGATGAATTTGTCTTTAAAGTGAACTCTGAAATGTTAAGTTGATGGAGGACTTCTAAAGATGTAGATTTTGTAAGAGCATTTTTATGACATTCTCTGTGCACATATTATATAAATAAATAAAAAATAGAGAAGAAACTCCCATCTCCATTGGATACTAAGGAAGACCTCAATGTGGTATCATCAGTTTCAAAGACTTGATTTGATACAGTGTAACCGGTATCAACATGTAAGAAAGTGTGGCAGGAGCCTCTGTAATTCAGCTGATTGAGTGCCATGGGGTACGTAGCATGTAGAGGAAGTTGTGAAGTGCTCCACCAGAATCCCATTCCTGAAGGTAGCACTCTCCTTTAGAACTTTCTGCAGTGATGGAGAGATTCTGTATCTGCCCTGTCCAACAACATAAAAGCCACCAGCCACATTGGGCACTTGAAATTTGGCTAGTATAACTGAGAAACTAAATTTTTTAAATTTTACTGTAATTAAATTTAAATAGCTAGTTGTGGCTAGAGGCTGTTTTATTAGACAGCTTAGTCCTAACATGAAGGAGTGAAGGCTAGAGATTTCAAGCTCTTCCTCCATCATGTATCTGCAGGCAAGCCAGGCTGGAAGAGAGCCTTTTTCTTTCATGTGATTGAGATTCTCAACCAGGAGTGACAGGGTATGAGAAAAAAACAAACTGAGTAGCTGCAAAACAGATAAATGGGCAGAGAAAAAGACTTACTATCCCATGAGATGAATGGAGGTTATTTAAAACCTGAGGGGTTGTAATGAAAATTTGAGTCTAAGCTGAGTTTTCGCCCATATGACTAACTCTCCCAGAAAGAGGAAAAGAAATACCAAATATGAGAGGCAGCAACACCTATATATACTTCCATTCCCATAAACTAGACCCTGGGCATAAAAATGTAGAGAAAACCCAAAGATAACCTTCCAGAGTACCTTCTTTAAAAAATCCCAGCTTTCCTCCTGTAAGCAAAGAAATTGCTGAGTCCTAGTCCTTCAATTCATTGCATAATGGGATCATCCAAATAATATCTTGTTAAACAGGAAGGGGCAAAATGCAGGCCTGGCTAGAACTACCTTTATTTAAAGATTAATAAGTGATTAGGGGTTAGAAAAGACAAGTATGGGACATATGTAAACATTTTTTTTTTTTAGATGGAGGAAGACCCCAGAGTAATATAAAAGCTGTGAAAGACAAAGACAACATTTTGAAAAATTTATTCTAGGTATCTAAAAAGATTTTAGATTATAACTTATTCACAACTAAAAATTTAAGAAAGCAGACTTTCTGAAGCTAAAGGGATAGCACTAGAATGAAATGAAAGGAAACTGGCAAAGTTAAGGAGAGAAATTGCCTAGATAAATGATGTTCAAAACTTAAAAAGAGGGGAGGGGAGGTCCAGAAAACTGAATTGGTCACTTGTGGCGGGGGATTATAAAGCAGAACCAAACAAACAAAAGGACAAAGTGGTGAAAACAATTAGAAAAAAGGTATTAGACATTGAAAACATGTAACGTACGTATTCACATTCAGAAAATTAGTGTGCCAAGGGAAGAAAACTAAATGGAAGGGGGAAATGTTTAGAGATAAAAATGGAAGAAAATTCTTTCTGAAATAAGGAATCTGCAGTTTAGCCGAACTCATCATATTCTGGGTGGTGGAAAGAGGATGGAAATCAGCAATGCAGTGAATCCAAGTGAAGTTACTGAGTATGAACATTAAAGGAACAGTATTAGATAGTTCCTAACGAACTAGTCTTAGTATTAGCATCTTGGTTGAATAAGTATTTCACTTACTAAGGAAAAAATGAATTGGGTTGAGTCAAGTTTCTCCTCCACAACTATAGATTTATTTATATATTCAGCAATATTTATTAGCCATCTGCTTTGTGCCAAGCACTTTCTTGGTACTGAGATTGAGGGTTTAACAAAACAAAATGGTCTCTTGTCTCAATGGAACTTGCGTTCCTAAGGCATTAATCATAAAACATACAAATAACAAAATGAAGATAATTTTAGACAGTAACAGTTATTTGAAAGATATAAAACAGAATGTGATTCAGGGAAATGAGATTATCTAAGAGGACATTTTTTGCATCCTAAGTGATGAAAGGGGACTCGTCGTGAGGACTGGGGAAGCCTGTTACTGTGCAGCCCTTCCTGAAAAGCCTACGTGAAATTATAACCTCCCCAAAGAACTCATGAATTGATATAGCAAAGTGGAAAAGAACTGACAGTGAATATTTATGTAAAATTAAATCTTAACTCTTGTTATTCTAGTTACAAAATTATAACATTATAACATAATTGTGAAGGGAAAATTGCAAAATAAAAATAATTTAACGTAAACAGAATCAAAAATAACAGCAACATAAAATTAAAATTAGAGAACTGATGGTAAGAAGAAACAGTATATATGTATAAAATATTGTATAGTTATAGTTTCCTTAAACTTCCTAAGAATTAATAGTTTTATCAAGAAATATATATTTAAGGCAGTAGCTGCTTTTCTCTGAGCCTGTCTGCTCTCACTATCTTGAGAGTGTACTATCTTTTCCTAATAAATCTACTGCTTACTTGGCTTTAAAAAAAAGAAAAGAAATATATATTTAAGTATATCTCTTCAAGTCATGAATGAAACCTTCAATTAAACATGCTATAATATACAACAGGTGGTATACTTACTATCTGAGAAAGGGGGGAGAAAGGAAGCACAGACCTTCTAACAAAAGGTAGATAATAAAGCACAGCAAAGAAGCGAAAAAAACAGAAGGAATGTAAATTATTAAGATGGCAGAAGGCTGAAAGTATCTTTTCTGACAACACTTGTAAATGATGAACTCCCTATGTATATTTGTGTGTGTGTGTGTGTGTGTGTGCGCGCGTGCGCGTGCGTGTAGGAAAAAACAACTGGGACAAAACTAAAACTATATTCTTTTCACGTTAATAAATGACTCAGGATGTTTTAAGATAAAAAAGATAAAAAGGTTAAAATAACAGAATTTAAAACTATTCTACAATAGTTTCAAAAACTTTTAAAATACTAATTTGGGATCTTGAGAATCCCTCTGTAATGACAATATGTACACTATCAAGATATGCTACTCGGGATGGGGACAAAGGGTGAAGGGGGTCAAGTATATGGTGACGGAAGGAGACTAGACTTCAGGTGGTGAGCGCACAATGGATTATACAGATGTTGTATCATAAAGTTGTACACCTGAAATTTATATAATGTTATTAACCATTGTGACCACAGTAAATGTGACACACACACACACACACACACACACACACACACACACTTTTTTTTAAAGAGTTACTCAGGAGCCTTTATGTAGCAAATTTTCGAGAGGGAAAGTGCTATTGTCCTACTCTTGGGTTACGCCCCACTGCTCAATTGTTGCTCGAGGTGATGGTCACATTTATAAAACACGATTTGGGGCTAGAGATAGCTTCCAAATAAAAGTCCTAGATAAAGTGGTGCTGAACAGATACTACAATGAATTGTTTACTCCAGTTCCTGATAACAAATAATTGATGAAGTAGGAAAACTAAACTGAAAATGTGAACACTGGAATTCATAAGCACCTTTTGATTGAGTCCAGTTTAAGGCCACATTAAAGTTAAGTGTGTGTCTCATTAATTAGCTTAGAGAGACTGTTGGCAGTAAGACCAAAGTTTCAGGTCCACTCCTCTTACAGACCTTTTAGGATGGCTGGGGATGGTGGGGAAAGGACTAGTGAGTTTCATGGTCTTTTCTCAGTCCAGCCAGCTGCCTCGTAAATGTGTAATTTTGGGTCACAAGGGGAAAGGGTAGATAGAATCAGTACACATATTTACATATTTACTACTAGAAAAAGTGCTCAAGTACATGACTTCCTTGTGACTTATCAATAACGTCACATTTGTAAATGAAGGAAAGCACATTATTATTATGTCTACCCTCTTTAGGGTGCTTTCGTAGAAATCTAGAGTCATAATTGGGCGCTGTGCATGTGAACTGAACACGGGAGACCGAGACAGAGAGAGGGAGGGAGGGAGAGAGGTTACACAGGTTTCTTTATAGGCTGCTGCTCTGTTGCTTTGGGGGAAATTTTCATAGATTTACATTTGGTAAATATATCCACATCCAGAAAAAGATATGTATTAAAAATTGGAATGCCAGCTGACTAAGTCAACTTATAAAAATTTCAGTTAAAAGTAAGATATTTTCCACGATTATTTTAAAATATGATGTTTACTGGAAGGAAAGTCCAGAGAATTACCACAGATGAAGTGTGAGTGTATTTCTCCCACTTGTAAATGAGCTCTTATTTCCTACAGTGTATATTCTGGTCCACAATGAGTCATTTTCAACATGTTTCAATTTAACTCCTAATACATTTTTAAACTTGGCAGGCATATTTAGATGAACATTACTTCCAGTTTTAGAGACTGCTTCTAAATTATACTTCAGTATTACAGTCATCATGAAAAGTTCTTTCAGTAAAAAGGAAACAGGATTGATTTGAAGTGTATGGTTTAGGGGAGCAAAAAAATGGTTACCACTGAATGAAAATCAGATAGTGAAGCTTTTAAAAATTTTGTTACTACATAAACCCTCTTAATATTATTTTTAAAAGTTGTAGTAATGAGATCTTTTTTATTGATAGAAGACACTTAAAAGAAGAAAAGATAATTTACCCCAGATAATAAAGTTAATATTTATTGATTTCTTACTATGCCGAGCAGTCTTCAAGTGTTTTATATCTATTAACTTTTTTTAATACCTACATAATAGGTAGTAGTTTATT
Source organism: Rhinolophus hipposideros (assembly GCF_964194185.1). Taxonomy (NCBI): domain Eukaryota; kingdom Metazoa; phylum Chordata; class Mammalia; order Chiroptera; family Rhinolophidae; genus Rhinolophus; species Rhinolophus hipposideros. The sequence continues at coordinate 82,916,508 of NC_138050.1, read as the reverse complement.
TTCTATAAATCATTCAGGCTTTGTTTCTGTTATAAAACATGGAGCCTGGCTCATTTCTGGACATATAACTAGAGCTCCATCAGTGTTTTCAAAAGCTAATGCCTTTATGGAGTTTTACGTCGTAGTGTCAATTCTTGAATCTTCTGGCAGATTTCAGTTGACCAACCTGTCCATTGTTACTATTTTAACATTCTTTATATTATGATTTTTACACTGTACTTTATTATTTTTAACTCTTTAAAAGTTCTCAAAAATTTAGAGTTAGGAAAAACTTAGAGATCACTGAAAACATCCCACTCATTCCGTGCATGAGGAAACAAATCTAAAGAAGCTACATGATTTGCCCTCTGTTATTGTTATTAGGAGCAGAGCTAGAAGTAGACATCTGTTCTCTTTGTTCCCATCGCAGGTGTTCCTTCTGCGACCAATTATGTCATACTATTAGTAAACAGTATGTGCGATGTGAAACAACATCAATATGTACATTCCTGCTCTCCAATATACAGATTTAAAACAACCACAAAATTCAGAATGATACTGTACTAATATCCTGTGGTTGCCGTAATAAATTACCACAAACTTTGGTGACTTAAAACAACAGAAATCTATTATCTCACAGTTGCAGAGGCCAGACCTCTTGAAAGCAAGGTGTTTGCAGGGTCGTACACCCTGAAAAGCTCTGGGGCCCACCTGGTCCGTGTCTCTCCCGTCTTCAGGGGCTCCAGGCATTTGGTGGCTTCCCTGGCTGTGGCCACATCACAACAGTGTCTGCCTCTGTCTTCACATGGCCTTCTCTGCATGTCTCTCCTAAGGATACATGTGAGTGCACTTAGGGCCACCAGATAAACAACAGGCTCTTCCTCTCAACGTGTGTCACTTAATCACATCTGCAAAAGACCCTTTGCCCAAATAAGGTCACATTCGCAGGTTCTAGGGATGAGAATGTGGACATACATTTTGGGGAAGAGCCACCGTTCAACCCATTACATATGCCTTTTAAGTCACTTGAATTAGTATTTGCTCAGGTCCTTCTGGAAGAGTAGCATTTTATTTTTTTAATTTTCCAACCAGAATCTTATCAAAGGTCCACTGTTTTAGGAGTGATTAAAATTCTATAAAGTTGGGTTATTTTTTTAACCTACTAATGTGACATTTAGCAAATTACTCTCTTGAACAGATGGCACCTTAGAGATTCTAGGCTCTACCATATGATATATGACTTACTATGAATTAAAAGTCATCCTACATAATTTTTAGTAATAACATCATAGTAGTGACATTAAGGATGAAAGAAACAGTTGGACATTTTAAAGACACTGTAAAAATCTAGTTTTAAAGTAAGCTATATTAACTTCATTTGGACCATTAATTAGTTCTTTCTACATAGCAATTGAATTTTGCTTTACTGTAACTGGGATTTATTAAATAAGATCTCAAATGCTTTAATAATAAAATGGCGATTTCATGTATTCTTCTGTTCTACTTTTTCTTTTCATTGAACAAACTTTTAGCCTTTCCTGATTTTAATCAATGTTTGTTTACGTGTTACCTGTATATTTTTATGGTATATGCCACATATGTGTCCATGTAGTTTCTCCTTTTGTAGAAGTCATTACTAGATGTGAGAAAGTTCTAAAGATCACTGTTACTAGATATGAAGATATTCTCAATTCCTTTTAGCCATTCAAGTGTGTTATTGTAAATGAAAGAAATGTAACCAAACATATATAATTCTGTGCTTCATAGAATTAAATGAGATATATTATACAATTTTGAGTACTCAATAAATGTTAACTGTTACTTATCATCATCATCCAGTTAGTTGATTTTTTTTTCTTTTTAATTTATTGGGGTGACAATTGTTAATGAAATTACATAATTTCAGGTGTACTATTCTGTATTACATCATCTATACAGTTAGTTGATTTTTAAAGTTAGACGTATCTCTGTTCTCTTTCCAGTACCATAAAGATAAGTGGTTAGGAGCAGTCTCTGACTAGATCTGGCAAATCTGTTTCATGCAGTTGATACCCTTCACTGTTACAAAGCTCTCTAAAGATGGAGGTTCCTTTCCTAAACTTATTAGTATATATTTTAATGGTGAGCAATTCACATTGTTGGGATTTGGGATTTCCCTTATATTTTTGTATGTTTTAAAATATATATACATGTGTTCTTTTAAAACTTAAAAGGCAATTTGTTTTTATTTTACAAATGAAAAGTCTATATATTTCTGAAAACTAGGAAATATCTTCAAACAGCAGGACTTAAGTGACATCCACGTATCTATTATTAGAATTCAGATGTTTTCTTTAAATCACCGGGACCCCAAATGTGAATTTTTATTAGCTAGATTATTCATAGATACTCTAAGTGTAATGATGCCTGTCATTTCTAAAATTCTTTTGTCCAAAATCAGACATGGAAAATGCCCAAAAGAATACATCTCCCTGCCTGCTGGCAAGAGTACACTAGGTCATTCTAGTCAGATAGGCTGTCCATACATAAGCTTATAAAGGAACTCATGTACCTGTAAGTGACAATGAGATGTTAGCTTTGAAATAGTTTACAGGAAAGGCAAGGTATGGCTAAGAGCCTGTCATTTATGAGAATGGAATGTTCTGTATGTTGGTGCCACAAAACATGTCTATTCTTATTCATTTGTCATCTTCGCCATTGGTTAGACTCTGCATTTGGTCCAGAAATAGGTCAACAGATGTTTAAATGAGAAATGTGTGTTATGAAATTCAATCATTTGTATATAGTAAACGGATTTTTTTAGCCCAAAGTTTAATAGCACTTATAAATCCAAAGTTGGATTTTTTAACTAAAGTGCTAATCTCTAATTTTTGAAAATGAAAACTGTGAACTGAATGCTTCTAAAAACAATTTGTTAGCCTGTTTTTCATGTGCTAACTGCTGTATACTTCCACTTGGTATCCAATATAGCCAGTAATGCTTCTTTTTATTATAAAACTACACCTTCCCCATCACATTCAATAGCCTCCTTAAATATTAAGCATTCCATTTTTAAGAAATTTGTAAGCTCTAATTGCCTTTCTGCAGGTTTATGTACCAGTTTCATCCCACAAATTTTAGGCAATGCTACATTTACAAATAAGTTATACCAAGGCATAGCTAAAGTTTATGGCTCCTTAAACCATACTTTCATCTTTGATGGTAGAGAGTACTAGAGCAGTATTGAATTATATGGCTCAAATGTCTCATGAACTTTCAATAGAAACATTAGCCATAGTAATTCCTGGGGTTCATTCGGATAGAGCTGTGGAAAAAGCATCTAACTTCTCTTCTTAGGAAATTTATTAAAATTGTGATTTAATTTTATAAGTACTTTTGTGAATTTTTAATTGTGGATACAATCTGATAAATGTTACAAATTTCTACCTATATAACTGTACATAAAGTAAAATTCCATATGGCGAAACTCATTTTCCTTTGCCATGTTGTAATAGAACCTCATGGAACCTAATCACCGTGACCACCTCTTCCCGTGACAACTGAGTCTTCATAGGCCAATTCTGTGAACTGTTGTCTGCTTCCCTTCGTTCTTTAACATGTGGATGGCCCTAGGGTTTGCTTCCTGGCTATTCCAAATGTGTAACATTGCATGCCTCATTCCCTTTAAATGAGATCCAACATTATGAACTCTGCACTTTACTGTGTACATCAAAAGGTAAAAGAAAAACATATCTCTCCCCATGGTTTCAGAGGAGAATGTGGAGGAAAACATGTATCTTGTACTCAGATTTCTCTTTCGTAGAGTGTGGACCAATAAAGAGCTAAAATATCTCTCTAAATTTTTCCTTTGGTGGGCTAGAAATTATTCAACTCAATATTCATTGAACCTTTGTACATGACACTGTAGAAGCATTTTAAAATTTTAAGACACTATTTCTGTTTCGAAAGAGCTAAAAGAATAAAGGTGTCTATATTTATAGTTTAAAGCAAAATATTACACATCTTAAAGGAATCTATAGTGGTCTACGGATGTCCCTATATTTTAATGGAGTGTTGAGAATGATCTTTAGAAGAGGTGGTACGTGAAGCAAGCATGTAATTGAAGTATGGATTTTGATGTGCAAATCGGAGAGAAGGACATTCCAAAAACTTGATAAACCTTTCTAAATATAGGAGGAAAACAAAATTAAAAGATTGTCAGGAAAAATAGATAATTCAGTGCACAAGAGGGTCAGAGATATAGATAGATAGTTTCATATTTTGGTGGGCCTAGAATCTCAGAATAAAGAGCATTATTTGCTTCAGTGAGCAAGGCAGGGTAACGTGATGAAAAACACATTACAGAGAATTAACTTGGCCGTAATATATGTATATTTAGTCAAGGTAATTCAAGATACCTTGGAGTGCCTGCAGTCTAGGTGAGAGGTAACAATGGCCTAATTTGGTATGATTGCATGGGGAATGGATGGGAAAATCGGTTTTTAGAAACAACTGGGGATGGTGGATTGGTGGAGATTTTTCCACCCTGCTCTTGACTGCCCCTCCGCTTCTCAGAGAAAAGAGATTTCTGATATGTTAGCATCATATTCCAAGACACAGTTTGGGCTTCTCATTGGATGGCCTCTAGCTGAAAGGTCAGTCATGAGAACAGCTTGGTCTTCCATTTCCTCTTTTCCTGTGACTGAGAAAACAGGGTTAGAGCTCACATACGCTTCGTTTCAGTCTTCTGCGAGATAAGTATTTACACCCTGACATGTTGAGCCTCCGAAGCCAGCCAGTGTTCATGAGATTGGGGTGAATGACTGCTCTTAAACTTTAAACCTCTCACATTCTCCAGCCCTCCCAGCGACCTCTGAATTGAAGATTTCACTATAAACTCAGCTAATAACATAATCTTAAGTTTATTTACTATTTGCTACCGTTCTCTTTGCACCTTCCTTTCAAGAATACCATGGTAAAAATGGAGCACTACACATTTCTTGGATTTCCCCAAATATTATGTAATAGAACCCAATCCTGCTGTCTCCAACAGGAAGTGGATGCCACGGTTGCACACATGGAAGGCAATATAATTTATGTTTAAGAGTACCATTTCTGGGGGTAGATAGCATAGGTTGTGATGCTGTTGTTACTAGTACATAGATGCATGGGAAAGTTATATAACTTCTATGTCTCAGTTTCCTCATCGATAAAATAAAGACAACAGCAACTTAACTCAGAATTGTTTTGAGGGTTAAATGAGTGTTTGACATAGTGCTTGTCACATTAAATATTACTTATTGTGGTTATTACAGTATTTGGTGACTGACTAGATTTGAAAGAGTTATCAGTGATGTCTACAAAATTTTCTGGATAGCTGAGATGGCAATGATTTTCTTATCAGAGACAGAACTTTCAGAAATAGAACGAATTCAAGGGTGAATGAAGATTATGATTTTGATTTAGGACTTGAAGTTCTAAAGCACCAATCACGTCACTTCATAAGGTATATAAAAGTCTAACCAATGTGTTGTACCCCTGAAACTAATGTAATATTGTATGTTTACTGTAATTGGAAAATAATTTTAAATAAACAATATTAAAGCACCAGTCAGGATTAAAATATGGTAGATAAATGGGCATAAGGATCTCGAGCCTGGAGAAAAGATCAGGCCTACATATAAAGATTTGGGACGTGTTAACACTGCTGAAACTTATAGTAAGAACTCCAGAATTTGGGGAGTTCTATTAATCCCCAGACTGATGAACAGATTCAGTGCAATTCTGAAGAAAACCACAGCAGGTTTGTTTTTTTTTAATAAAAATTGATAATCTAATCTAAAATTGACAAATTCATGGGACCTAGAATATCCAGAACAATTTTTAAGAAAGATGAAAATGCCAGGGTAATTCATAAGTAACTTAGAGTCTTTCAACAATAGGCTTGAACATTTTGATATCTATATGCAAAATAACTGAACCTCAACCCTTAACTTGCACAAAATATAAAAATTAATTCATAATCATTCAGAGAACTAAAGAGAACTAAAGCTAAGGGGGAAAAAAAGAAAATCTTACTAAACTTTGGTTAATCAAAAATTACATAAAAATTACATAAATTGGGCAAAGATCATGAACCATAAAGAAAAAAATTGTTATTTCATATCAAAATAAGAAATTTTTGCTCTTCTGATAAGAAAGGAAAAGGCAAGCCACAGACTTGGTGAAAATATATGAACACATATCTAACAAAGGACCTGTATCCAGAACTCTTACAACTTAAATAGAAGACAAACTTCCCAATTAAAAAAAAACACAGGAATGGCCAAAGGATTTGAATAGACATTTCATAAAAGACCGACAAAAGATGCTCAACATTATTACTCCTCAGAAAAATTAGAACTAAAACCACAATTAGATACCACTATGACCAGTAGAAGGCTAGATTTTAAAATACTGGTATTTCCAAATGTTAACAAAATTGTAGATCAACTGGACTATTCATACATTGTTGGTATGAATGCAGAATTGTAAAGTCACTTTGGAAAACAGTTTGGCAGTTTCTTATAAAGTTAAATATGCACTTACCGTATGATCCAGCAGTCTTACTTCTCGTTATTTACCCAAGAGAAATAAAAATATACGCATGTATGTTCACACTGGACTTGTATGTAAATGTTTATGGCAGCTTTATTCATAATAGCCCAAAACTGAAAACAGCCCAAATATGCATCAGCTAGTGAATGTATAAATAAATTTTAGTATAAATATACCAGGGAATAATACTCAGAAATAAAAAAGAAACTCACTACTTTTACATGGAACAACATGGATCAATCTTTTAAAAAGCATTATGTTGAACTATTTAATTTCATTCATGTAATATTCTAGAAAAGGCAAAACTAATGGCACAAATCAGATCAGTGGTTGCCAGGAGCCAGAGGTAGGATGAAGGAATTGACTTCAGAGCAGCACAGAGAATTTGGGGGGAGGATGGAAATGTTCTATATCATGATTGTTGTCATGGTTATATGACTGTAAACATTTGTCAGAACCCATAGACTTGTACACTTAAAATGGGTTAATTTTATATATGTAAAGTATATCTCATTAAAGCTAGTTTTTTGGTGGTGGTGTTGTTTTTGTTTTTTTTAAGGTGTAGCCAGTTGGTGTTTGTGCTAATAGTCACATCCTTTTCTGTATTTTCATGGCAGGGTTGGGAGTCAGACAGAAAAATCATTGAAAGTTTAAGATCTCCTATTTTCAGATGACTGTGTGAATGAGAACTGGTATGTAAGAGGTTAAATTATGAAGGTACAGAGGCAGTAACTATAAACAAATGGGAAAGCTGAAGGATTTTTTCTTTGGGAACCGGGGAGAGCTAAGGAGTAGAGGCACTTTGAAAGGGAAAGTTTGAAAATGGAATCAAGAAGTGATAATGAGGAAGTTAAAGTATTTTGGTATCCAGGTCGAGTGGAGAACTATGATCCTTCAAACCAGAGAAGGACTGTTCTCAGAGGCAGGAGGGTAGGAAAAGAAAGAAAATTATAAAGAGGTTTTAAACCAGAGGGGGAAATCGGAAGAAGTCTTTGCTGGATAGATACTGATCTTAATAAAGAGGAAGTCATCAAATGAGAGTGAAGAGGGCTCTGAATGACCTGACAGTCTTACTAAAAGACAGCAGTTTTTGGCACGACCACTGTAAATTTGAATAACTTTATTGCAAGCAGCAAGTGATAACCAGGTCATGGACTTGGTAAGCATGTTGTTATTAATATTCCACAGCTTCCGTCATTCAAATCAGAGGTTGACAATTCAGATCAGAGGCAGACCAAATCCAGCTCACCATCTGTTTTAGTACAGCCTACAAGCTAAGAATGTGGGTTTTTTTTATTTTTTAATTATTAGAAAAAATCAGAAGAATAATATAGCATGACACATAAAAATTATATGAAATTCATATGTTAATGTCCATCAATAAAATTTTATTGAAATACAGCCACACTCATTTGTTTATATGTTGTGTGTACTAAAACTTCATGGTTGAGTTGTCGTGACAGAGACTTTATGGCCCTCAAAGCCTAAAAGTTTAACTCTGGCCCTTTCCAGGACAAAGCCCTAGAGAATACACATTCATGCCAGCCATTCAGCAGCGTCAGTTAAGTAGTCATTAAGCAGTGGTCATTATCCTTCTCCCCAGGACCATTTACAGGCCTGAGTAGGTAGCTGGGTCACCATTTGTAGACTGCTCCTTGGGTCTCAATACTGCTGATTCTCATGCATCTCTTTAGCTGGGCAAATAAAAAATTATTGGACTTTGAAGACGTACTTTGTTTCTTGGTAAGGAATGTTACATTCCGCTGGATGAAAGAAAAATCAGACTCTGTGCTTTGAAATTCCTATATTTTACATAATTAGAACATCTCATGGCTCATAGGAAACATAGTGAGACATCTTGGGTTGGCCAGGAAAAGCACGTAAGGTCACCTGTCATTTTTCCCATGATAAGCTTTTTAAAAAATCTTGAGTATTTTATTCTGCAAACACCTAGTGCTTACTGTACCAGCACAGTTTTAAGCATTTTACTAATATTAACTGTTTAATCCTCATAACATGATTAGATTATCACAATTCCCATTTTATAGATGTGGAAACCAAGCCACAGGTAGCAAGGGACAGATGTGAAATTTGAACCCACACACTTTGGCTTCAGAATTCTTGCTTAATTTAGTGATATGTAAATATTCTAAATTACATTATATAAAAGAATACTTTAGTCTCATCACATAAACCCTCAGGTCATTTGAGGCACTTTGTGAATCATCTAACAGTTTTCCAAAATATATTCCTGTCACTGATTTTTGTATTATTTTCACTTTGATTCCCTAGATGACACTGTTATTGTATTTTCATCTTTAGCCACAAGTATCCATTAAAATACATTTTTTCCATTTGTTCTTCTGTGTTTTTGATCTTCAAATGAGGTTAATTATATTTCTATTAAATACTCTTTAAAACCTGTTTTCAGTGTAGCTGTGAGCCTGCATTCTAGAAATAAGGATTAAATCTGTGTTAAATGTCTTTGCTTCCATGTTTGATTCCTTCAAGTGAACGATATTTGCATTCAAAATTTGCATGGATTATGGTCTTTACAAGCCAGTGTGTCTTCCCTAAACAGTATTTTATATTTCAAAATAAAGTAATTGAGAGAATACTCAGTGGGAGAGATTTTATAAGCACTCAAATAAAAAGGGACACTTAAGAGTAAGTTTTGAAGGAAAGGCCTTCTCGTATATTCACACCCAGTATTGGCAGGGCACAGAGCCAGCTTGGTCCAAAGCAAAGTAACATTTCTTTGTAGCTGCCTTCTAGGACATGTAACACCCTCAAATGACCTGAACCTCCTTAAACCTCCGACCCAAAACACAGGTTTTCCTCTGCCCTGGGAGAACCTTTATGTTTTATTCTTTCTGTGGAGAGCCCTCACTTGTTTCCTTCTTCACCTTTCAGTCATGACTTAGCCTCTACTACCTGCTTCGTTTAGTTGTGTCTGTCCACTCTTACTGCCAGTAGCATGTTGCTGGAGATTGTGTATGTGTTTTTGGTGCATGCTTTATTTTTTGTTTCAATATTTTTTTCTCTCTTGGGTACAAGATATGACAGTGTAAGAGCCCAGAAATTTGAGGCAGTCATAGGTGCAAATTCCAGCTTTTCTACTTGGGCAAGTTATTAACGTTTTTGAATTTCAGTTTCTATATCTCCAAAAAGAGAATAATCTTAAATTCTGTCTTAGAGTTTTGGAGTTGATTAAATGGAAAATACCCACACACACAGCACGTAGAAAGCAAATATAAAGTGCTGAAATGTTAGGCTCCTTTCCTTTGTATTGGTCTCTACATATGTTGACAAGGAGTTGTACCAATTAAGTTTTCTCTTAGAAAATGCCTTTACAATTCATCTCTGACTTTTGATCACAAGCCACTCACAACCCACTGGATTGGGTCTTGCTTACAAGTGAGAAAAGGAGGAGGAGGCTGGGCAATAATAAAAGTGCCAACTTTCCACCAGCCTAGAGAGGAGGGGCAGCCTTTTCTGGGAGAAGAGAGAGCATGGGAAAAGTGTAGGAAGAAGAGACCCAAGAAAATATTTAAGAAGAGAAGGCATTTCTTCAAAATAATAACATAGAATTTTAACAGTGTTTTAATTTTTTTCATTCAGTAACTATTTATTATCTTTGATTATATTAGGTACTTTATTATTTCATTTTTATCCTGTCATGTTTATAGCCATAAATAGATGGTTAAATAGATAGCTTGGTATGTAGATATCTTTTGGAATTTTATAAGCTTTCTCACTTGATAAACAGCTGTAGAAATAAAAATACGATCATAATATATGTGTTAACTAACTGTGCTAACTGGCATAATGTTGTATTTTATATATACTTGTTTAAAAATCCTAAGAGAGTATTTTACAGAAAACCTAATAAGAAGTTATTCAGTCTATTCAGTCTAATGAGAGAAATTTAGAGGTGGGAAACAGACCTAACAAAGTGATTTAGTTCTTCTCATTGTTGTTTTTCTTCTTCATTTCAATTTTACATGGCCTTATAATAGACTTCATTATATTCTTGTGGGTAGACTAGTGAGTTGCACTTATATTCCTAAAATTCTGTGTACATTTTGCAACAAGTTTAACTCATTACGGAACTTAGATGTATCACACTGTCATATTATACTAACTTTGCTCCCTCTTCTGTTTTTAAAATGTTTTAAAAATCTTGTGGTGTCTCCTTCTATCACCTTAGTGATTAGCCAAACTACACGTTCTTAGAAACTTTAGTTTTTCTTGTAGTTCTGTCATACCTATGCTATAATCATTTTGGGGGTTTTTTCTTCACTTCCTGTAATTTGTTTTCATCTTAAACTGACAGCTAAACCTGGAAATAATAATCTTAATTTACTGACTTTTTTCATTTTTTGGAAAAGACTGCTCCTCATCTGGATTTGAACCCAGAACTTGGGTTTCTAGACTATTCACTATTCAGGAGATTCCTAGAGTCATAGAATTTCTTGACTCATTTTCAGAACACTGATTTGTATAATAAGTTAAGACACTTACAGAGTTTGCCTGTTAATATGAAGTTGATCTAAATAAATGACTGTTATAACCCTCTTTGCCTAATACAATAGCACTTTGTGTGTTAACCGCAGTAAATGGATTTCCTTTCTTTGAGCTGTATATTAAGGAAAAATAGGACAAAACCACAATTAGCCTACGTTCTGCTACTCTTCATACTTGACATTATTCATAAAAGCATCCCCAAAAAGTGCTTTTTCTTACGATTTTTTTAGAAGACTTTACAGCAGTTTTAGCTTCACAGCAAAACTGAAAGAAAAACAGGTCTTAGGACTTTTTAGATTCAGTTTTATGTATTCTCATTTTCTTCTTTAATGTAGCCCAACACTCTGAGGTATACAGTGAAAGCACCATGAAATAGTTTTGAGTGCTGTGAAGCACTGATACAATAAATATTCTTGGTTCAAAGGATGATTCAAGCAGAATTTTAAGTGTTTGTTGTCATGTTGCCACAAAAGGGAAAACAGCTCCTCATACAAACACTGTCATAAAATATTTTACTCTAATTTTATCTCATGCATGCTTTGATTTATTTTAAGGCAGCATTCCTTTCATTATATTTGTTTCACTTAAGTACTTTTATCTTCACATACCTGCGGTACCTATTTTTTGCCTTTATATAGGGTGGCCAAATATTACTACATATTATTTATTTTATTAATGACATTACATATTTTATTTGATCATGATATGATAGATGCGTTGAATTACTCTAAATACATGCTTGAAATTCTTATAAATCCATGGTACAGTTGTTAAACATACTCAGCGTTTTTAACTCTGCTAAAAAAGATCTCACATTCATTTAAGAATTAGCCTGTAAGCCAAAAATGACAGATGTAGTATTACAGCTGAGAAGTGAACTGGTTGAAGAAATCATCTAAATGGCAGAAACATTTGGACCCAAACGCCTTTTAAATTCCTTTTTCCTGTCCTGTAGTAATCATTGTTGCATCATTGATGGTGGTTTTGTTAGGTTGCAAAAGTAATTGCAGGTGTTTTGTTAGGTGCAAAAGTAATTGCAGTTTTTGCAATTTTTAACATTTTAGACCACAATTACTTTTGCACCAGCCTAAGTTTCTCTACCTACATACTTTTCAGTTTAGAAAATTTCACAATTGAAAAGGAAAGACCAGTTACTAGAATTTTATTTCATTTCAGTGAAAGGAAAGCAATTTCAGATGTCTTCTCTACTATATATTAAGTGTCCTAAACATGTTTCCTACTTTCAGAACTTTCACATGTTCAACATACTCCTATCAGTAAAATTCCCTCATTACGTACAGTGATTCTCTATTAGAAAACAAACTCATCCTACTACCGGTAAGAGGGTATATTATAATATACAAAGTTGATGTGTTATTTGGGTAACAGGAGATTCTTATCTACCCGCCTTTCCAACTGATGTATAAATTGATATAATTGAAGAATATAACCATCATATTTAAATATGAAAGATATAATGATATGAAAAGTTATTTTTAAAGAAATATCTATATATTTTTATAAACCTGCCTTTCAAAATTAAGTTATGAGTTGTATTAATTTATATAAATGTTAATGTGTATATATGAATGTACATTAATTTTGATACCTTCTGAAACATATAAAACTACATAAAATTTTTTTTTTGCTTTTTTAGTGACAGATTAGAAATTGTAGATTCAGTTGGGTAGAGCAGGGGTGCTTATTTCTGAGTCAGAGATCTTTTAAATGTTTACAAGATATTAAAAAACTAACGAACCATAGACTTTTAATTTACTAGACATTGATGATGCCATGGTAAGTACTTTATCCCTTACTGGGCTAATAACACTGTGGCAAGAAGAAAACTATATTTCAGCTCTAATTACTCAAATGGAAAGTACTTTTCATTTTTTAAATTGTCCATATCAAAAAATTTTCAGTTGCCTTTAGTAAAATTACTTTTAAGTCAAGCCATGTAATATAAAAACAACTTTCTTTTCCAACCTCCCTTCTCCCAGATTTTATTACCTAGTGATATCATTTCTTCAGGATGTATACCTTTTCTTTTTATATAACTGTAAATGTCCTTATATGATTTTGATGTACCCATGATACCTGTCTAAATATGTATATAAGTAATGAGTAAAGTTTGTATTATTTTTAAAGAAGCATCAGCATATATGGATTCAAATGAGAATATCACCCAGCAAAGTAGACAAAATTGAGGCTCCTGTACTTTTCCACACACATCCCGGCAGCACTCACTGTGGTTACTTCATAGTACCGTCCTTAGAGCAGCCCTTAATTATAACGGCCTTCTCCCTTCAAAGATGTATTTCAGTTTTGGAAATTCAAACTTTGTTCAGAGTACAACCCATTGCATCGGGAGAGTAAGTAAACTGGGTACTACTATTTCTTGTGGAAAATGAGGTGAGAAATTGGGGAGAAGCCAAATGTCTGACAATAGAGGAATAATTAAGAATGGAAAATTACAGAACCAATAAAAATAATACTTATGAAAGGTGTTTAATAATGTAGGAAATTTTTTAAGTTATAATATCAAGAAAAAAGAATAGAAAATTCTATATGAAATGTATAATTCATATATAATGTGCATAGCAGACATTTTTATATATAATAATATCAAATATTGGCGATGATGTGGAAAAACCGTATTTCATGCATGTCTGTTAAATTTTAAATTGAGCTTGCCAGTGGGAGGAGAATTGGGCATTATCTATTAAAATTTAAAATCCTTTGACTCAACAATTCTATTTTATGATATCTTTCTTAGAGAAACATTCATTTGTTCACAAGGAGATATTTTATTTAGGATAGTCTTTGAAGTATTGTGTATAATTTTAAAAATTGGAAACAATCTAAATGTTCATTAATTTAGAATTAAATAAGTGAATTGGAGTTAATTAAATGATTGTGTCTACATTGTGGTCACGTTGTAGAGCAAAAGTGAAACAAATGAAAGGAATGAGGTACAGACATGAAAAGATCCCCAAACATATTTCCTAAAAAAAGAGTATGTATGACATGCTGCCATTAAAGAAAAGACTGACATATCCTTGTGTGTATAACATGAATGCATTGTTTAAAAAAAAAACCTCTAGGAAGATACGCAGAAAATTGATAACAGGGGTTATCTCTGAGAGATGTGAAGTTGAGAGAGGTGATAAAGAGGTCTTTAATCTTTTTTTGTTGATATTTGATGCTTTTACCCTAAGAATGGATTTGATAAATTAGTTATACAATTGAAACTATTTACTTGTGCAGAGAAGAACAGAAGGAAATATGTGAAAATATAAATAGCAATTATTTTTATGGGCTTATCGATCTTTATTTTCTATTTTCTAAAATTCATCATAAACATTCATTGGTTGTGTAATCACAAAAATGAAAAAGATGTTTTTTAAAAGACAGCAACTAAATGGTGAAAGAACATTTCTTATGTGCTTTATTAATTACCTGAATAAAAGTGAATTCAAATTGTTTTTCAACAATGACAGAATTGCTTGTTCAAATAACTATTTCCCGGTACTGTGAAATATAGCACTCATCCTGATGCGTATTACCAATGCATTTGATAAAAATTCAGTCTTTTTTCTTTTAGTTACAATTCATATGGTTTGGACTGTCTAGCAAATCCATTAGTATAGTTTTGGTACGTAATTTTAGCTACTGGTTTAAGATACCAAGTTTCAAATCAGTGTAAAGGATTTCTATTTCCTTCATATGTTTGATATTACATCTCTTCTTTAAACTGAAAAAGCCTGTATTATATAAATCTTGAATATGATGCATAAGATAATTAGCTTTCCTCCGCCAAAGCGGAAAATCCACATGAACAGTTTTTTTTCTCAGTTCTTAGAGTAAGTGAATCTTAGGATTTGATTAACTATCATTAAGTGACTCATCCAGAGGCATTTTGAATATGTGGTACAGGTCTAGAAATACAACACAAATTCCCTGTAAAAAGAATGAAAATGAGTTTTATTTATCCCCTCGAAATTAGAAATAGCAGGTGCACAGTAGCTAAGGTGCAGATTAGTTATTAGCTTAACCAAAATGAATAATTTAAGGGAATTGAACATCAACTCACAGAGGGCTTATTAATAGAATAAGGTGAAAGTGGAGTCTGAAACACCAAAGTAAAGTGGGATTCGTATCCCCCCATGTAAGCCAGATTGATTCTCAGTTGATTAGAGGTGGCAACTTCTGCCCTTGTCAACTCCCATTTCCCACAGCAAAATCTACTACCCACCCAAGGCTTCCCCGTCTGCAGATTCAGGCCTATCTCTACTTCAAGGCACTCCTTTTACACGGAGAGAGTTTATCAGCAGCTTCTGCCCCATTTGTGTGTAGAATTTAGATTTATCCTCCTTCACACAAAGGATTTAGGGGTCCAGCCCTGACTGTCTGCTCCTAGGTATTCTTTCAAACCACAGTATTGGCCCAGAGTACTGTTCAATACTTTCTGCCCAGTTAATCTTCCTAATGCCTGACTACTGAAAAAATCCTTTCCTGAACCCTTACCAGTAACTAGAAATTCTGTCACTTTGCTTAGCCTCTTTTGCCAATCTTCCTTGTGCAGGTTTACTTCCTGTGCTCTTTATCTGCACACCGACGTCCTCCTGTACGCAGACAAATGCCTTCCCTCAACTGCTGCACTTCCTTCCTTCCAAACCTGACAGCGCTTAAAATTTCTTAATGGAAGGACCACTTCCTCATCCTGGTAATTGCAGGAACCTCACCACTGGATACAATACTTCTTGAGTATTTTGCCTTGGAATGTCTGTGTACCAAATGAGATTACATATCTTGGTTCAGGATAAATACCCAGTTTTAATATTGGGGACGCCATGAATATTTTGTGGGCAAAATGGAAAGGTCAGCTGTTGTTTTTCATCGGAATAAGAAACTAAGACTAAACAAAAGGCTAATAATTACATGGGTCTTTCACCTTATTCAATGACAACCTTGTCGATAGAGTTGGGAACAAACCATGTACATTGCTTAACTTAACACATCAGAGTGGAATGAGCACAACTTTCACGGTAGTATACAGAGGGTGCCAAAAAAAGGAATACATATTTTAAGAAAGGAAAAAACTATTAAAATTGTAATGCAATAAAGGACGGTAGCATTCATTTGATTAACTCCATCTTTTGAGCAAATGTCCTACTGCACATTGCTACCATAATTCAATTCAGCTTTGAAAAGTAATAGATAGATAACATCTCTTAAAATGTGTACATTTTTTGGCAACCCCGGTATATGTAAAGACTGTTTTCCTATTGTTATGACAACCACTTGTTAGTGTTCTGTCTAGTGCTTCTGCTCAAATGTGTTCTGTCATTTCTGAGAATCCAGTGCCATGCTGATGTCTGTCCTGTGGTTATTTCTCAGCATTGGAGAACAAGCCATGCTACTCAGAGTTTAATTCCCCACAGCCTGAGAGCCTTTCTCATGGGTTAGCTCCCCATATAATAGCTGAGTTTTCTGTTTTAACATATCCTCCCCTTTATATGTCCAGCCCAGAAATCTGTTGCTGGGACTCTTACTTAAGAGCAAGCATTTCATTGCAGGACTTTACATTACTATTTTTACAGCAATATATAAGTATGATATATGGATGATTCTTATGAAAAACTAAACAAAACAAAAAACAAACAAAACCCAGTTACAAATGTAGCATCAAGACTGAACTAGCCAAATCTGGGGCCTGGGTTGAGGTGGTTGTGAGGATAGTTGGAGATTCTGATTAGACTTTTACTTTATAGGAAATTTGACTTCTTACTATGCTGAATTAGAATGCCAAACATAAAGTTGCGAACACGTAAATAATATTGGCTTAATTCAAATAAGATACTCATATTAAGAGGATAAGATGAGAAGATGAGTCAACACAGTGAATTGTGGCAGGTTTATCAAATCAAGTAAGAGGGAGTTACCCTGAGACCATCAGGCTTTGTTCCTGTCATCCATTTCTTGCTACTGAAATGGCTTTTGCAGCTCTAATGTTTCTTCAGCATTTTCATGGTTCAAGTTAACAAATTAAAATGATAATAGTTAATACAAAGATATAATGATTTGAGACAGATTCTTTCATAGTATAAACAACATGGAAATAGATTAGTCCTTTAGAATTACCATTTGGTCTGTAGAATTATCACTTGGTTTGTCACTTTATTAAACTTAGTATTCTCAAATTTCCAGGAGATAACTATTGTTATTTTACTTTTCAACATAAGGAAAGAATAATAGTGCTAAAAGTAACTTTTAAGTGCCATATAATGAATAAAAAGAGCAGGTGGAATCTAAAAGCTAAGCCTTTAATTTCTTATTTACAGTTTGTATTGATTTGTGAATTACCCACAATGTCCTGAATCCATAAGAAGGCAAACTTCATGGTTTGGTCTTTTCAAAACAACTTTATTTTAAAGATCAGTATCACATTGTAAATGACTTATCCAGAATTTATTTTAGTAATGAGGTCTAGTGTGTTCTATAGTTTATTGATTTCACACATTTTATACATGTATATTTATAAAACAACTTACCCCAGGGAGTACAGGGATATTTTCATGTCCGTAACATGTTGAATTAATAAATTTTTGAGTAAAATAATTTTTTACTTCAAACTTATAGATGATAAGTTTTGATAAGACAATGATAAGTTTTGATAAAGATGTGGAGAAACTGCCCCCCACCCCCATAATTGCTTGTGGGAATGCAAAATTGTACAACCACATTGGAAAGCAATTTGGCAGTTCCCAAAAAGGTTTAAAAAAAAAAAAAGTGACCGTATGATTTACCAGTTCTTTTCCAAGGTATATATAACCAAGAGAAATGAAAACATGTTTACACAGAAAGTTCTACGTAAATCTTTGTAGCAGCATTCTTCATAGTTGCCAAAAAGTGGAAACATGTCTATCAACTGATGAATGGATAAACAAAATGTGGTATAGGCATACAATGGGATGTTATTTGGCCATAGAATGTAATGATTCTCGCTACAACATAGATGAACCTTAGAAACATCAAAAGGCCACGTGTTCTGTGATTCTGTTATGAAATATCCAGAGTAAACAAATCCATAAAGACAGAAAATAGATCCGTGTTTGCCAGGGCCTGGGAGGCTAGAAGAGGGTGAGGAATGCCTGCTGAATGGGCATGGGATTTTTTTGGGGGGGTGATGGAAATGTTTTGTAATTAGTGGTAATGCACAACCTTGTGAATATACTAAAAAAGTAAATTGTACAGTTTAAATGGATGAACTTTATGGTATGTGTATTATGTCATTAAAAAATTTATCAAGGGCCGGCCCGCTGGCTCAGGCGGTTAGAGCTCCATGCTCCTAACTCCGAAGGCTGCCGGTTCAATTCCCAAATGGGCCAGTCAGTGGGCTCTCAACCACAAGGTTGCCAGTTTGATTCCTCGAGTCCCGCAAGGGATGGTGGGCAGCGCCCCCTGCAACTAAGATTGAACAGCATCTTGAGTTGAGCTGCCGCTGAGCTCCCGGATGGCTCAGTTGGTTGGAGTGCATTCTCTGAATCACAACGTTGCCGGTTCGACTCCTGCAAGGGATGGTGGGCTGTGCCCCCTGCAACTAGCAACAGCAACTGGACCTGGAACTGAGCTGTGCCCTCCACAACTAAGACTGAAAGGACAACAACTTGAAGCTGAATGACACCCTCCACAACTAAGATTGAAAGGACAACAACTTGACTTGGAAAAAAGTCCTGGAAGTACACACTGTTCCTCAGTAAAGTCCTGTTCTCTTTCCCCAATAAAATCTTTAAAAAAAAAAAAATTATCAGTGTTTGCTTGTCCATATAAAAAGGTATTTTTAAAATAAAATAGTAAGAAGACACATATATAATTAATGCCAGGACTTTGCAACAAGATAAACACACAAGCTGACATTCACCTTCAAACCCTGCTATATATTAAGTAACGTGTGTGGAAAGGAATGGAACTTACACCAATCTGAATGTGAGATGCTTTTCCCAAATATAAAGAGTGCAGAGAGCTAAGTAGCCTATAGCAAATATCTACTGCCTCTCTTCTCTGCTTACACTCTGAATGGTATTGTTATTGTCACAGGAGTGAAAGGACCTTTAAAAAACATTTGAAAGTTTACCTGACCTCAGAAATGTCAGTTAAGAATATCATGTAATAGTGGAAAGATTATTGCTGTAGAGTTAAATATAGCTGGATTTGAGACTGAGCCTAAAATATACTAAGAGCTTCTTCCTGTAAAAGAAATTATGTGATATCTCTGAGCTTCAGGTTCCTCATCTGCAGTATAACTAATAGGATTGTTGTAAGAATTTAATGACATACCATAAATAAAACCGACTATGTTTTCTGTTTCCCTGTCCTACACGTACTTTTTTCCAAGTCTAGTTGTCCTTTCAGTCTTAGTTGTGGAGAGCACAATTCAGCTCCAGGTCCAGTTGCCATTTCTAGTTGCAGGGGGCACAGCCCACCATCCCTTGCGGGACTCGAGGAGTTGAACTGGCAACCTTGTGGTTGAGAACCCATGGGCCCATGTAGGAATCGAACTGGCAGCCTTTGGAGTTAGGAGCATGGAGCTCTCTCTAACCGCCCGAGCCACCGGGCCAGCCCTCCTACACATACTTTTGTTTCTTCTTCCTGGAACACTTCTCACCCCATACCACCTCCTCCTCTCCCCTCGCCCCCCCCCCCCCCGCCACACACAAACCAAGTTAAGTGTCTTCCTGTATGTTCCTGTTGAACACAGAGATTACCTTAAGGAAGCCTTTAGCCTACTCTGTTAATACACTTCATGTATATTTGCCTGTCTTCCTCTAGAGAAAACTAAGTTTTTTGGGGGGAGGGGAGTGGCCAGGGGCAGGGGAGGTGCACATTTTGTCTACCATTGTATACACATTTACCCAGCATATTGACTAGCTCAATAAATATTTGAATAAATGAGTTTTACCAACATATCTAGCATTATACTGGCTTCATAATAGCTCCCTGAAAAGGTATAACGTGTCTGTTTTGCTTTCTGTTAGAACATAGTCAACCTGAAGCATTTTGTGTGGTGATTTATATGTTCAATGGAACTGTTTTTATTACTAGTTATACCTATGGAATGAAGAGAATGTTCCTTATGTGTGTTATAACAGACTACTTGTAGTTATATATTTATCTTTGTAATTTGTACAGTATGTTTTCTTGTAATATCCGAATATATATACTTACTGACTTAAATTTATTTTACAAGTGTTTCAAGAATTTGCAGTTTAATGTACATATTTCATGCCATTGTTCTTCATCTGAGATTAGACTTTGAATGAAACAGCGAGCTTGGAAACAATGCTGTAGATTTAAGAAGGCTTATGAAATATATAGAAATTAAATCATTTTAAGCAACATAACTGAAACTTGCTCTTACCATATTTTATTTTAAAAGACTTACAAAATAATAATAACAGGCAATTATTTTGTATGGAAGAAATGAAAATAAGGGAGCAATAGAGGAATTTTCATTGGTATGTTTTGTTCTCGGGACTTAGCATAGTTCCCTGTATATGCCTATCTAAATTATATACAAAAGCTTTGCTGAATATATAAGTTGAATGTGGAACGTAGAAGTAATGTTTATATAAATCATTGAGATTTCTTTAAAGTCTCAAAACTTCTTCTTTCAGGTACAGAGAACTTCAACTTAGTACAGAAAGCCAAATAACAGAATTTCTCCATCAAAGTAAATTAAAATCTTTTGAAAGTGAGCGTGTTCAACTTATACAAGAGGAAACTGCAAGAAATCTCACACAGTGTCAGTTGGAATGTGAAAAATATCAGAAAAAATTGGAGGTACATGTACAAACTTTTCTTTTAAAATTTGCATAGCACATGTGCTCCATAAGTACAAAGTCTGTATCCTGTTGAGCTTTATAAATAATATTTGGGTTATGTATGAGAAAGAGCCAATGTCCTTAACTTTAAAAGACCTCTTTTCAAGAGGACATACCTTCCTCTTCTAGATACATAGGTAGAAGGAAGAAATGGACTGTTTCCAAGAAAAGAAATGCAAATTGCTAAGAAATAACTGAAAATAATGGTGTCAGACAGGTACTGGATTTATTGGGGTGATCACTTCATAAGTTATATAAATGTCTAATCACTGTGTTTTTACATCTGCAACTAATATAATACTGTATGTCAACTGTAATTTAAAAATTAAAAATTTTAAAAAATAGAAAAAATTAATTTAAAAAAAAAAGAAAATGTGTTCTCCCTAATAAATAAAGAAATGTAAATTTAAACTTTTTTTTACCTTTATATAAGTGTATTTGTTGTTTTTAAATTGCTGGCAAGAGTACCCTTAAATGGGAAATCTCATGCAGTTAGGAAGTGGAACATCCCTTCTGGAGAACAGTTTGGTAATCTGTGTTAACATCCTTGAAAAATTGATCCAGTAATTTCAGATAAAGGAATTTTCCCTAAAGAAATAATAAGAAATGCGTATAAAGGTTCATATTAATTGTGTACAGAACAGCAAAAAAAATTTTAAAGCGTATAAGTTATATATTGTTGTATTCATGCATTGTATGAGTGCATGCAATCATGTTCTTGAATATTTTAGATTTGGAGGAAATGCTCATTAAAATCACTGAATAAAAGATTCAGTAATCTCATTAGCATGATTAATTAGCTGATGATGTAAGTATTCATTATAATATCTCAGAGATTACATTTCTGAAAAGTACTTTGATAAGTAAAACTAAGATTAACAAAATAAAGGGTCTCACAGAAAATAAAGCCTTAGGGAAAAACATAAAAATGATATTAAATACATACCTATTTAAAGAAACATAAGTAAAAGTTATAGATGGTGTCCACTTGTAAAACAAACCAGTGTTTAGCATTTAAAACTTTTTCAGGTACCTTTCGGGAAACCGATGCACTCATAATCTACTCCAACATACTCTCCCACACATTTTCAAATAGATTGTATTAGACAGACTGATTTGGAATTTGTCTTTTGCAAGTAATGTTTTCCATGATTTAAATTGGATAATTCCTGATGACTTAAGAAAGTGTCTTGGAACAGAGTAGTGAGGGGTGTTACATGTACAGAAATAGAGAAGCACTTCCTTTCTCTCTATACTTCTGAAACAAACATTTCATTAAACAATACTTTACAACATACTGTGCTGATGTTTTCTAAACCATTCTGTTATTTTTAGTTGGTTGTAATCCAAATTGATTTCATAACCTTGTAAAAGTTGTAACTTGCAGTGTGAAAACCACTCTCCCATAGACCTATCTGCTTGGTCTCTGGATGCTCATGACTAGTGATGATTGTATTCCTTTGTGTAAATGTCTCATATGGGGAAACACCTTTGTGAAAAGTAATTGTGATTCTAAAACTCTGGTTGATAAAACTGAGACTTTAGGGGAATTTCTTTACATTTTCTCCTCTGTTAAAGTAGGAGCCTTGGTAGGACATTTATCATTGTGTCAGCAGTGCCTAACACAGTGCTTTGATCATGGTGGATGCTCAATAATAACTTAAGGAGTAAATGAATGGTTTGGTGAATGTTAATATAGTACTTTTATTTGAAGCCATTTTTCTGAAATACTGGAAGGTGTTTTAAGACAATTGTTTTTTTTTCTTTATAATAACTTTCTTATTAGTTTCAGGTGTACAGAACAACATAGTGATTAGATATTTACACCCCTCACAAAGTGATAACCCCAACAAGTCTACTGTCCATCTGACAGAATCTTATCTGATAGAATCTAGATAATTGGAACCGTACATAGCTATTTAAGACGATTCTTGTTTAAAATGAATTTAAAGAAAAAGAATTTTGTGCAGGTTAATGATTATTGTAATCACTATGTACATTTCTGTGGCTTTTACCCAATATTCACATTGATTTATAACTTGGGAACAATTTATTTTATTTTTTAATTATCAATTGGCAAAGGCCCTGAAAACACTGGCTTTTTATAATTTTGGTTTTTTAAAGCAATTATTGACCTGTAGTTTTGTGTACATGTGTAATTTTATGTAATCTTGTGTTATCATTATATTATTTAAAGGAAGGAACTATCCACTGAGAGCTTGATATTTAATGGATTGCTAAAAGCAGTTGACCTATTGTATACATTCATGTTTAAACTCAAATGTTATATGTTGGTTTTTCTGAAAGAATCTTGACTATAATAGCCTTCCATTGATCTAATCGTCAATTTCTTCTGCGGCTTTTCAGAAACAGTAGTATATTTATGTATAGCAACCCCTCAGATAAATCCATAGTCAAAGGGAATTCACCATGGGGGACAGAGGTGTGGGAAGAGACCCCCAATCAGAAGTTTCTGGGAGTCTCTCCTCTGTGTTATGAAGAGAGAATTTTAAATTGTATCTCTCCAATTCATAGTACTTTTAAAAATCTCTTCTTAAAATAATATTCTATGAAATATCCCATCTTCAACATTTTGAATCTTTAGATACCCATTTCTGCAGTTTTCGTTTATGTGGTGTTTTTGTTGGGGGAACTGGGATACGGGTGAAAAGTATCTGGTTTTCTGTGGGAATAGTCACTTAACACTATCTCTTCTGATTCTCTCTTTTGAGAGTGGAATCAATAAGTGTCATCAGCGACCAGATTCTTAATAAATTACACCCCCAATATAATGAATTCTATGCAAGTCCCAGATTATCCCACTTTGCAGTGATTTTGTTATAATGAATTAATAAGTCTATAGAAAACACATTTCCAGCTGGCAAGAAGAAATGGTGCTAAACCATGAATTTTCTTTTTTCTGACCCAATCAGGGACACTAGAAATCATCCTACAAATATTATTCCCATGTAATTATTTCTCTACCCTCCAAAGGAATATATTTAGAGGGTGAGGGGATAATGTTTAGTTTACTTTGGGGGGAAACTTTAATGGAAATAATTTAAGGAAATGAAATGGAGTAGATAAGAAAAATTAAATCGTAATTTCTCCTTGTTAAAAACTAAATAAATATTCCACGTCTTCTTTTCCCCCCTCACAGAAAGCATACAGTCACCTATATTTAAAGTGAGCTTTACGTCATTAGAGAAAATAAGTTTTCTTCAAAAGTGTTTCATTATAGAGAATTGAGAATAATTAAATCTGTACAAATCTATTTCTATGAGCCATTTAATACCAAGTTTTCATAATTGTAATTCTTAGAGTAGTAATAGTATTTTTCAACACTTGCTATGTTTTGTGCACTCTGCCAACCAATGTGAATGTATCATCTCGTTTAGTACTCCAACAGTATTTGGGGTAGACCTAGAAAGACTTAAGTAATTGCCTAAGATCACAACGAATTAAAACCAAAACTGGAATTGAAATCCAAGTCTTTCTGGCTCCAAACCATATTTTTGACTATAATATTCTGTTGGCTTCTCAGGAAACACTACATCTTTCTTATGCTGTGTTAGGAAGCAAGTGTAATACCACTCCATTATTTAGTCTGTACTAATAAGTAAACTTTCTAGATAATTGGAATTTAAGCATTAAAACATTTGTCACTAGAAATGTCTCCTTTTTTAGTAAATTCATTATTATCACATAGTGATTCCTTCAGTGAGTAACCATTGAACAACACAGGATTTTTTTGTCCTTACCCAAAATAACTCCAATTTCCATGCCTTCTTTTTATAGTATCACTTTTGTATCACTTTTTTTTTCTTTTCATATTTTTTTAATTAATTAATTTATTTATTAGTTTCAGGTGTACAAAACAAGGTAATACTTAGACGTTCATCATTTATATCCCTCATACTGTGAACCCCCCTCCCCCCATCCACTATCCCTCCGACCTCACACTGTATCACTTTTTATAGTGGGTTTTTTTTGCCTTTTTTTCTATGCAGAGATATTTCCTGATACCCCAAGTAGCACTTCACATTTACATTTTGATTGCTGCTTTGAACTTGTGATTATTCAGAAAACCAGAAATTTTGTTAAAAACATGGTAAGGTTAGATGAAATGAGCTCTGTTGGAAAATTAAAGGACTCATTATGAGTATATCATTTTACACACAGCTTTATAAGCCTTCCACTGATAGCTGCAATCACCAGATAAATGAGCTGCAAGTAAGTATGGCATTGGTGCATTTTTTGAATTCTAACAAACAAATGTTAATCTTACTCCTATAACTATTTTTAAGTTTTAAATTTGTTTTTTATTCAATATTAATAAAGTGCTTTGTAATCTTCACTTAAAAACAACTGAATTGTTTTTCTTAGAAATAAATGTATTTTACTTCCTCAGTCATCTCAGTTGAGCTACTATGCCTTTATACACAAATCATTAAAAAGAGGAAAAAACAAAATATTTTTGTATCACGTTTTTGTCTTAACTGTTAATGTAAATTCTGCCTTTGCAATTTTGTTTTCTTTCACTATTAGGTTTTAACTAAAGAATTTTACAGTCTCCAAGCCTCTTCTGAAAAACGCATTACTGAACTTCAAGCACAGAACTCTGAGCATCAGGCGAGGCTAGACGTTTATGAGAAATTGGAAAAAGAACTTGATGAAATAATAATGCAAACTGCAGAAGGTAAACCTCCCACCACCCTCCCATACACACAGCTTTTTATTTCTGGCAGCATAAGGATCCTGGTATCGTTTCTAAAACTGCTTTGGTAGATTTCTTTCAAATGTAATTCTTAATTTCTTTTAAAAGAATATTTTATATTTTAAAAATTAGTCTTAATTCCAATAGTTGGGATGAAAATAAAAAGTAAGTTACCTGTGGTAGATTTTATCTTTTTCATTTGTTTAGTTCACTCATTCAACAATTATTAAGTGTTTACATATGCCAGGATCTGGGGATATGGAGTTCATGTGATGACACTTGCTTATAGGGGTTCCTAGTCTAGTCTACTGGGAGAGACGAACATAGTAACAGATAATTAAAGTAGTGAACTAAGTGCTATGAGCAAGAGATAGACAGTTCTTGGTAAAAGTACAGATGAGATCCTGAGTTAATTCAACCTTGGAGGTGAGGAATACCTAAGAGGGGAGATGACATTTGAGTAAGTCTTGAAGGACAGATAGAAATTCGTTGAAACTACTATGTTATAATCTTTGACCTTGAATTTCTTCTTTTTTCCGCTCTTATATGCTGTCTTCCTGTGTTGTCCCTGACTCAATGGGAATATTTTAAATAACATCTCACTGTTGACTATGATGTTTGCTTTGGTACATTATTTTTGTTCAAAAGTCATAAATAGCAGTGACATTCTTATAAAGGTGGGTTTAAACTTCAGTTGAAGTTAAATTTGAATCTATTTTGGGAACATTTTCTTTCAAAGACTATTATATTTATAAGCAAATTTAAGAACAACTTTTATTTTATTCCTATCATTTTTTTCATTTCCAAGGTCAATGGTAATTGCAATAGTTTCCTAGCTTCCAAATTTACCTTCAGTTTGTTCACTGAAGTCAGAGTAATCTTTATAAAATACAGGTTTGATTATACCAAACACCTGATATAATGCCTATCATCTTAAGAAAGCCGAAAGTCGAATTCCTTAGTATGACTTTTTGTGATTAGACTCATTTATCTTTCTACTTTTCATGCCTTACCATTTCATATCATATATTATTTTAAAAGTTTCATACTCTTATGTCTGCACCTTTGTGTATGTCCTTCTGTCGAAACAAATTAGAGGGAACTTCCTCCATCTGATAAAGGATATCTATCAAAAAACCTGTAGCTAATGTCATACCTAATGTTAAAATATTAAATGCATTTCCTTTAAGAAAGAGAACAAGGCAAGGATTTCTGTTTTCATAACTTATATTAGACATTGTATTTGAGGTCCTACCTAATAAAATAAGACTAGAAAGAAAAAACAGGTATAAAGATCAAAAAGGAAGAGTAAGAATGTATTTTCAAGTTAAAAAAGCAATCGCAACACTGATGATTAAATTTAACAGGAATACTTAAGATCTGTACCTTTTACTAGATGTAAATTTTATTTTTAAAAACTAAATAAATATTGAATTATAGATGATGATTTTTATGTTGAACTATTGAGGGTTGAAGGGCAAATGTCTACACGTACTTTTAAATGCATCCAAAAAAATAAGATAGATTTATAGATGGATATGGGAATGGAAAGATGTGTGATAAATCAGTATAGTACAGTGTTTAATTTAGAATCCAGATATTGGGCATATGGGTGAACACTGTACATCTTGTTCAACTTTTCTGTATGTGTAAATATTGTCTTAACAAAATCTTTAGAAAAAAATACAGAAGTGAATTTTTACTATCATATAAGCCATCTTAGAATAAAATATATTTACTTGTGCGTGGAAGATCAAGAAACTACTTTTTTTCTCTATCCATTCACATTGATTAACTGAAATTTCAAAGATGTAAGCAAAGAACATTCTTTTAGTACTACGGTGTACAATATTCAAGGGATTATCATATAATTTCAACTGACATAAGGATAGTTGCACTTCATTTTTTAAGGTGTAACCATAGCAAATCAGAGTCTGTTGTTTACACTTGAATTGCTTTTTGTAATCATACGTATGTTATTTGGATATTTGAAGAGTTTAGTTTTCAAATACCTCATCAAGTTGTTAAAAGTACAAGTACTGCCTAGAAACTAAATAAATTCAATTGTAAAGTGAAAATCGGATTTCTTGTTGTCATATTTCAGGACCCTCTATCTATCTTCACCGTATTTGTAACCTTTACTGGGCATTTATCACGTTTCTCAAAACTCTTATCTGGCTTCTTGAATCACCTGCCTCTGATTGTTTCTTCTACATCACTTTTGTTTTCTTCTAACTCTAATGCTTCTCAATTCTTACTTACCTACTTTCTGGTTAATCTTATCCTTTCTACAATTTCAATTACTATCTATAGGCTAGAGATCTGTTTGCAGTTCCTGCAGTCATTGAATATCTAACATTATTTACATTTTCTCTTCTCCCTGAAATTTACTAATGTTCTTGTATTCTTAATCTGTTTATAAGGTTTAAGCCTGTCTAAATACCCAACTAGATTTTATCAGAAGTGATTCCTCCCTTATTCTATCTAGTGCCTCATCTCACCTCACATGTGTTCGGTTGTCTAGAATCCAAATTCTTTTCGCATCCTCTGTTGCTATTATGAACCGTATCTCAACTGGTCATTATAACTTGTGAAGAGTTCTCTGTACTACAAATCTAGGCCATGCTTTCCCCATTATTGGAATTCTTTTCTATAATATCAGCATCAACAAAAATCTGTTGGTCATGTACTGTATTAATTTCTTGTTGACTGTAGAATAAGATCAAACTCCTTCACCTAGCAAATAAGTCCCATTCACAGTTAGAACTAAACCTACCTTTCTACTACCATTGTATTCCGGATTAACTCCAGCCACTTTTCCTACAATTACTCAAACTTCACAGCTGTGTCTTTACGTAAATTCCCTCCTGCACTTTCTCAGCACTTTATCTGGAAGGTGAATGCCAGTCTCCCTACACCTTCCTAATGCCTGTAGCACAGGAAAAATAGTGGCTAACAGTTGTTCTGTGCTCTCTACTTCTAAGACACAGTCTTATCTTTTTAGTACATTTACCATGTTGTATAACACATTGTTTCTGTAATTAAATCACCACTAGAACAGTTAACGCATGAGTTATTAATCCAGTAAGTATTAAACTCAAATTTAAGATATCCATCAATATCTAACTGATGGGTTTTTCTAAGGTATTAACTCAGTTTATCCCTTTCCCTGCTGAATGTATAACTATTTAAGAGAGACAAGAGTCAGATAGGTATCTAATGGCCAGCTCTAGTTCTGATAGAGCTGAATTGGAGAACCCAACTTGGATCTGAAGCCACGACATCTGATGATACTATTACCAATGGTATATATCATCTCTTGCTTCCACATGTCCCTCACAGCTAATATTCTACCTCTGAAAACTAGTCTTGGTTCACCATGAAAGACAGGACAAAATTGAAGGAAAACACATAGGAATATTCCTGAAATTTTTACTGTGCTACAAAAGGATTAATCAACAAATAAGTGCATATTACAGTGATAGGACTGCACTTACTAATATAAAATGTGGCTTTGTTTTAAATCTGAAACACTTCTAAAAGTAGGTTTCTCTTGTTGACTTAAAATAATGTTGATGAATAACATTACAAAATTATGTATCGACTGCTTTTATTTGAGCTAGTAAATCTTTCATTTTTATGGCCTTTGATTAAGTATTTTTTAATCCCAACTTATAGTAAAATTGTCATTGCATTCAAACTTTTCACTCATAAAATATTAACCTGTTAGTTAAAATTCCTTTGGGGAAGTGGTGTAACAATAGCAAAATTTAGAACTACTGGTTTTGCTGATTTTTTTTTTTTTTTTGTAATTTAAAAAAGCTATCAATACATTCTTCATACTGCACATTTTTTTCACAGAGGAGCCTACTTAAATGTTTAATTTTATTATTACAAGTTAAGATAAAGTTGTTTTTATGATAAAATAATGAACATCTTTCCTAATTAAAAAGTCATTTCTTTATCAAGAGAGACGTAATGAAATTGATGTCGTCATTACTTTTTCACAATTACGTAACATGCATTTAATGCAAAAATCCTTTGAATCATTTAGAATAAAACATCTGTATTATTGTGTTTTATAACAAGAAAACTTAATGTGTCATATGATGCAATCCCTTACACCTTTTAAAAATAAATGGAACAAATCCAAGCAAGCATATACTTTACGAAATATGTTTCTACTTGCAAATAGCCTGTTTGAGATTACACATTAGCCCTTTTTAATGTTCTTATGCTCCTTGTTCATTATTATGGCCTCTTTTATTTTCACTTCTGCCATGATTCTTAAGAAAGAAAAGTTCTTTTACATCACACATATTACTATTTTCCAGTTGAAAATGAAGATGAAGCTGAAAGGGTTCTTTTTTCCTATGGTTATGGTGCTAATGTTCCCACAACAGCCAAAAGACGACTAAAGCAAAGGTAAAATCAATCTATGTTTGTTTTACTTATCTGTTTGAGGTAAATGTAATTTTTATGTTATGCTTTTTGATAGTGCTAAGTTGCATGATAAAGTTACTTTATTCTTAGTATGCATAAATATTAAATTGCTCACAAAATAAAACACAGTAAGTAATCATCATGTATTTCATGGATTTTTAAGTGAATTTAATTGTCAGTAGAATGGAAGCATACATTAGAAATTTCCTGTAATTAGATTCAGTGATAATGACACTATTTTAATTTTATTTTCACATTAATTTCTCAAGTGAGTTACAAATGCTTTTGTACCAATAATTTTAGATTAATTATTCATTAATTATGCTTCCTGTTTTTCCTCTTGTTTTTTATTCACCTGCCTACATTCCTTGACTTATACTTGAGAGAGCAAGAGAGATGGCGATAGTACATGTATTGTGACTGAAAGTATAAAAGACTGTGAAAACCAAGAAAATGTTTTGAAAGATTCTCTGGTTATCTTGTGAGATACTGTGTAAAGTACACTGAGAGAACATTGTACCTATATTAATAGGTGTTCTAGCTGACCTGACTCCTGACTCCGATATCCCGCCTATATTCAGCCTGCTTTGCAAAAATATCTCACTGCCCTATTCGCTAACACATCAAGTCTAAATGTTTCCATCAGACTTGTAAGCTCCTCATGTGCGCCCAGCTCTCCAGCCTTAAACTTGCCTCTTTACGCAAAATAAAGGTAGAATATGTCGCTGCCTATAAACATCTGTTTTCTTCATACAATAAAACATTTTGCTTATTAGCTCTCCTTTTCCATATTGTTTCTTCAGCTAGATGAAAAAACGTTCCTCAAGGTCAGCAACTACCTCTTATTCTTGTTTATTTTCCACTGTCTCTGCCTAGTAGATGCCTAGTAGAATTGTCTCTTCATCTGAGTATTTGAGAACTCAGAGCTGCTTATTTATCTTTTATTTTTATATGAATTGATTTAAACATTTAGAGGCATTACACACTAAATAAGAAAAACAATCTTAACGTAATTGCTTTTGTAGAAACTTTGGAGTGATGGCTCAGAGAATGAAATGTCCTCATGGCTAGCCAAAGTGATGTAAGATATAGACCATTTTATGAGAAGTTCAAAGGATGCGTGGAAGTTGTGTCTCATACTCATAAAGCTAAATATCTGGAAAATTTTAAATCAAGGGTAGATTACTAGCAAGTGTCAATTTTTAGCTGGAATGGTTAATTCTGGTAGAGATGCAAGTACTCCTAAATTACGTATCACTTGAAAAATCAGTTATAGTCCCATCCCATTCTCATTCTTCCCCAAGTCCCTCCAAAAGTCACTAAAGGTGACTGAGTTTTATTGGAATTTTCAGCATCTCTCTGTTTTTGAGCAGTATGTTGCCTAGGAGGAATAGAAACATAGTTTTGTGGACAAGCGACTTCTATCAGTGGTAAATGATCGCTAAAATACTAAGTAATTGAAATTTTCTATTCTCTTCTCTATTTTAGCATCTGCATCCTTCAGAAGAATCTTGTCACAAGAAAAAAATAATTGCTATTGTAAACGTTCTTTCTTTAGCCCAAATATTGAATTCCTCCAAAATTGAAAGCAATACTTGCTTATTTTTTTAAGAATTTCCAAAACAGATGTTGATTTCTTAAAATTTAGAGTGAAGATTTAAGAAACCACAACTGATTCATATTCTAAATAATCTTAACTGTCCAAATATTTCTAAAGATTTTATCACTGAGCTATCTGTGTGCCTTGAACAAGTGCCTAATGGGCATGCTATTAATATCTCCTACCAGCTGGTGCCAGGCATTCTTCTCATGGTGAACCACAGGGTTATTTTGAGGAAGTGCTTCTCAGGTCATCTCAACTGAGTATAGGTAAAGTAAGTCTAGATATCCAAAGAGGACATTTATGCATTCTCTTGCCCATTCATTCAACAACTTTTATTGAGTGCCTACTGTATGCCCCAAATTGACCAGTGGCTCAGAAGATCCCTGTTTAGGGTCTGATGCATTTCTGAAGTTTGCAAAGTCCATATTGGATTTCTTAATGGATGTTTATAAAGGAGTTGATGGCTTTGTGCTCTACGTTTAGTTTACTTAAGATGAAAGCAATTTAGTCTTTGAGAGAATCTATACTTAATTTTTCACTTTTGAAATTAAAGCAATTGAAACCTTAAGGTGAATTACAAAAAAATTCAGAACAGCAAATGAAATATTTGCATAATAAAGTTTTCATGAAACATCACCCTGTACCAAAATATATTAAAATCTCAAAGGAATTTATTTCCCAACTACTGCACAATATATTCTATTCATACTAAATTTGATTTAAAATCTCATATATTCAACAACCAGATTTAGGTATTTTAGGGTAATACTTCATTGGAGGGGATTTCTGATTATAAAAGTAATACATGTTTATTTTAGAAAATTAGGAAAATTGCTGGTAATCTTACCGTCCAAAGAAACAATTCAAAAATTTATACAGGCATATATTTTTTTCTTACATATTTAGGGTATTGTATGTAATTTCGAAACTTAATTTTTTTATCTTATGAATCTACCCTGAACATTTTCTTACATCATTGAATAGTCTTCAAGAAGATAATTTTTATTGTTTATCCAAAACTTTAATTTTTAGGCCTTCTGTTTTTGAGTGCCATATTGCTGTTAATGAGTTTGATAGCCACTGAAAATTTTCATTAGTTGCCTGTTGCTGCCCAAGGTATATTATAAAATGAAAATGAGAAGATAGATACAAAGTTTACCGCAGAATGCCTGGCATAAATAATTGTAGTTTGTAATGCCAATTTATGTTTCTTAACATAAATTGCAGTTGATTTTAAGAGCAATAGCCAGTTTTCCAAAAACTTTAGGCACAATTTGAGTTTTTATTTAAAACAATTTTGTTTTAAAATTTTAATGAGACGTCTTGAAATAATTACTAGAGACACCTCCTGGACATGAAACTAGTTTTGAAATTCATTTTCTTTGATATCAATCAGTTTCTTAAGATACATACTATAATGCCAATTTCCTGTAAAGAGGTAACAAAATTAATTTTTCACAATTAGTTTAAAAATAACTCCCTAAAATGTCTCTTAAACGCTTTAGTAAATAAGGTTACTCGTCTTTTGAACTCTCAATAGACATATGAATAATAACTAAATATTATCTTAAACTCTTTCTGGGACAAAGTTGTGGAAAGTTAAAAGGGCTTATACAATTAAAGTATATTAAAATAAAATGGGCTCTTCTTGACTTGACTAAACTTGAAAATCTGAAGCAATGTTTTTGTTTCGGTCATGATTGTTTTGAAAATAGCAAACAAGATTTTCTGGTTACATGTTTTGGTAATGCTCTTTAAACCTGCAACATGAAATGGGTAACACCCAGTCACTAACGTGGTCTTAGTGTGTGCTTCTCTGTTTGTTTTGGCATTTCTGAATGTGGAGACTCCTCTGAAGGTTTTAAAACCTTTCAAATTGCAAGATTTACTGCATACTATAGACCTTTTGTTTGGGTTTCTGTCTAGAGCTTTAAGTTGAATCTTTCACAGTAGATTGAGCTTCATAACAAAGGAAAAATAAAGCAGAGGAAACTTTTATTTCCTCTAGCAAACTTTTGTGCATAACAAAAATTTGGTTTTTTTCCTCCTGTATTCTCATATGTATGAGTTATCATTTTTGTCCTTAGGGGAAAGTTGTGCTTATTTCATTTGAGTTGGTTTTAGGCATAGTCCTTTAAAACTTAATTCTAGTCTGTTCATGATCAACTTGAAAGTTCAAACCTATTGACGAAAATAGAGAAAGTCTTCTATAACTGTAGATAATCAGCATGAAACCATTATTAAGTCCTCAGCCACTGCCAACAGAGCAGGCAGTACAGAGACCAACCTGAAGTGTTCTGAAGCTATAATCATTCTGGCACATGTGTCCCTTTTTTGACCATTTTTTATGTTGTGCTAATAGAGACAGAATTCTGATCTGCTAAAATTGAAAAAGATCAGAAAGCCCAGTGTTATTTCATACCGAGTAACTAGTTAGTAAGTATGTAAATAATACACTGACTTATTTGGAGTGTTGATGATACTAAGAGAACCTCTGAAGGACTGGGGACAGCATCAGTGCTCCATTGTGCTTCGACATCTCAGATGTAAATAGAGGTCTGCCATGTTCACATTGGCAATTTTGCAATTGTATGCAATAATCAGATGTACTAATTGCCATTGGCAGATTAAAGAGAATAACTTTTATTTGGAGTCAAGTAATGAGAGAGCTAAGAAATAACCCTTGGTGGAATAATTGTACCAGTTAACAGGTTAAATTTTTGTTTAATGTTTAAACACAAAACCATACTCTGTACTATTAGTTTCAATTGATATCAATCTTAATTTTGGTATAGGTAA
The DNA here is from genome assembly GCF_964194185.1 of Rhinolophus hipposideros. NCBI lineage: Eukaryota > Metazoa > Chordata > Mammalia > Chiroptera > Rhinolophidae > Rhinolophus > Rhinolophus hipposideros. The sequence continues at coordinate 82,881,980 of NC_138050.1, read as the reverse complement.
AAAATCAAATGGCAATTAATGTAATTACAAAGAATTGTGTTATACCTATTTTTTAATAACTTATTTTTTTATTGGGGAATATTGGGGAACAGTGTGTTTCTCCAGGGCCCATCAGTTCCATGTAGTTGTCCTTCAATCTAGTTGTGGAGGGCGCTGCTCAGCTCCAAGTCCAGTTGCTGTTTTCAATCTTAGTTGCAGGGGCACAGCCCCCCATCCCTTGTGGGAATTGAACGAGCAACCTTGTTGTTCAGAGCTTGCACTCTAACCAACTGAGCCATCCGGCTGCCCCATGTTATACCTATTTTAGGGTCTTAACAGATACCCTATAAAAGCAGTGCTGGGGGCCGCCAGTTAGCTCAGTTAGTTAGAGCACTGTGCCCTTACCAACAAGGTTGCCAGTTCGAGTCCCACATGGGCCGCTGTGAACTGTGCCCTCCACAACTATATTGAAACAACTACTTAACTTGGAGGTGATGGGTCCTGGATAAACACACTTAAATAAATAAAAGCTTTTAAAAAACTGCAGTGCTTACTTGAGGAGTTTAGTACATTCTATACAAAAAAAAAAAATAAGTAAATAAATAACCTTTAGCCAGAGTCATGCTCCCTGGGTGTCCATAGTTACTCATTATAAAGAATTGGAAAGGATTTGTTTTCATTGTGCATGCATTGTAGTTAAGGAGACACAAACAGCTATAAGTGAGCAACTCTTCATCTGTCTTGATACGAATTTCATTTAAACTAAAACTCCCCTCCTCTCTTCCAATTTCTAATATCCCAGATTTCTAAACAGAATCCACCTACAAAACCAAATCACTCACCAAACAATATTCCACATTTAAAAATGTAGCAGGTTGTTAAAAAATGTAATAAAAAACTAAAGATTTAGGAGGTTGAAATACATAAGAGGTGAATTGGTATCTGACATTTGCCTTCTTCCCTTATTAACTTAATGTACTTGTTTATTATTAGTTCAAAGCTTAGATGCTAAGCATTAGTTGTACTTTAATATTGAGACTCTGCAGCCTTGGAATATGGTTTCTGGAAATGTATTCATTTGAAAAAAATTTGCTTAAACAAAATCAATCAGAAAGAATTTATTAAGTGCCCACTGTGTTCATCACACACTACAGGGGATAAGACCCATGTCTTCATATAAGTTGCACCTGTTGGGGGAGAAAGATGAACATGCCTGAAGGAATAGCAAGACACACCCAAAAATACACTGTATCAGAGAACCAGCTATCAGTGAAAGCTGACATGGTCAGAAATGGAGGAAGTGGAACTTGAAGGGAAACTAAAACAACATTGGCTTTCAAGCAGTGGAATAACCTATCTGCTTCAGGTTAGCGGACCAGTAGAGGTATAGTGGAAGGCATGTACAAAACATGTTTGTGGGACATTAAGAAGAGTGGACATTAATAGAAAATAAGGTTGGTTCAGTTGAGATGACAGGTGGCCTTGATATTTTTAAATAGTGTAGATGTAGAGGAGAATTAACCCTGTAGGTAAGATTTGGAGGGGGTGGGGACAGGACATAAACATCAATTCGTTAAATAAGAAATGCAAACATCTAACAAACACATAGAAGATGTTTAATCTCACAAATAAAGAAATTTAATTTAAAATAAGATTCTATTGTCTATCTATAAGGTTAAGAAAATTTTAAAGATTGATGATGTCTAGTGTGGGCTAGGTATGAAGAAAAAGGAGGTCTTATAGAAAGTTTATTCTTTTAAGTCCTTTATTACTGAACAGGTAACTACTGTACCAGGTATTATTCCAGACACCTAGAATAATATATTAGAGAACAAAATAAATAAAAATTCCTATCCTTGGATAACTTTTATTCTAGTTCCTGAGAATTTAAATTTGTACAACCTTTCAAGAGGAATGCCTGAAATTTTATAACGCACATGTTATAAAGTCATTACACTTTCTAATAAATCACAGTACAAGGAGTGCAAAGATAATTATTTAGAACTTTCCATAACCAAGGTACTATTGTGAATGCTCTAATTGTCTTTTTACTGGGTTGTCTTTTTACTGTTGAGCTGTAAGAGTTCTTCGTATTTTCTGGATACAAACCCATTATCAGATACATATTTTGAATTTTTTTCTCCCATTCCCTGGGCAGTCTTTTCCCTTTCTTGATAATGTCTTTTGAAGCACAAAACTTTGTAATTTTGATTTATTAAAATTAGGGCTTTGTACTATTTTTTTGGTGTTGCTTGTGTTTTTGGAGCTATATCTGAGAATCCTTTGCCAAATCCAAGTTAATGAAGAGTTACTCCTGTTTTTTTTCCCCTAAGAATTTATGTTTTTAGCTCTTACATACAGGTCTTTGATCTACTTTGAGTTGATTTTCCATATCATATGAGATAAGGGCTTTGTACTATTTTTAATGTAGCTACTACTAGAAAATTTTAAATTACATGTGTGGCTTACATTATATTTCTATTAGAAAACTGGCCTTGACCGGTGGTCTCCAAACTTGTTGATATGGATCCCTATTGGGAAAACAATTAAATATGCACCCACCGATATATGTATGTGTTTATATTTATGTATAAGTTATATGCAGGTACTATCCTATGTATGTACTATCATATAAATGTTATGTACATTATAATATCAAACCTACACAGAAAATGAAAACTTAGAAATATATAATATTAAAATAAATATAAGTAATATTTCCCACACTTCAATGGATTACTGTGCACATAACTACTTTCGGAGATCCCTGGTCTAAACTATGACCTTAACCTTTTGAGTGGCTCAAATCTTCCTTCTCAAGTAATCCTCCACAATGTTGACAGAGGACTCTCTCAAGTACAGATCTGATCATGTCATGCCTAGCCAACTAAAGGATAAAATTTAAACTCAGCTTGTCATACAAGGCCTTTCATCATATATCCCTGCCTAAATCTCTCTAGCTTCCACCCTCACCACGTGCCATATGTTTCATCCATCAATACCACACTGCTTACAGTTTTCTCCAGCAGATCATCCTTTACTTACAGTTTTTCCTCTACCCAGAATGCTGTTTCTCTGCCTCTGCCCCAGATTGGTCAGAATTAGTTTTCATTCCTTCTCATAATATTTAGCACACTACGATAATTTTTTTTTATTTGCCTATCTTCCTCAGTAGACTGTCAGCTCCTCCAGGTAGAAATTATGTATTATTCCCAGTACCAATGTAGATCATAAGCTTTTAAATATGTTTGCTAAAAGAAAGTGTTCATGAATATCTTACTGAATTAAGTAATACATTTCCTCTAATTCAGCTGGCTTTTTTGCAGTCATTGATATTCATGATCAAGAAAAAAATCGCTAATTTTCTTTTTATCATTTCTGTTTAATTGCAAGTATTATAATGATGAAAAATTATACTTCTTGTTTTCCCTGTGTGTTCTATGGGCTTAAATAGACAGTTTTTGAAAGAAAAATATTTCACAGTATTATTTTTTATTCTTATTCTTATTCTTGTTTTCTTTTCTTGTTTTCCTTTCCCCCCCCATAACATCACAGGCTAAATAGGTCATTTTTAGGATAACCTCAGAAGCTTAATACCATTGCACCGTTTCCGATATGTCTGTGACATGTGTTCTTCTACCTTACAGCTGAGACTTAGAAGTGAATTTTAAAAACGTGATCAGTGGATCAGTTGGAGACTAATTGTAGCACAATGTTATCACCATTATGCATCATAAATGCCATCAACATTCATAATAATAGTCACGGTCATTCCCGTCAGCACCAGTTCCTAGAACGTTTTTACTAGTACTGTAAGCTAGTGATCAGAACACTGTAGAACACATTTATAAGCAATTTCAAGAAATTATAAGATACCTTTCTGCTATTTAAAGTTGATTTTCTCACTCAGAATCCTCCAACCAAAGTCAAGAAAATTCTTAGTAAAAAAGGAGGTAGTCCTGATGTTAGGACTTAAGCAGCAGCATATCAAGAATTTCTTAAATGTAGTGTTTTATGTCATGTGATATTTTATATTGATAAGTGGTATCACACCATGTTTGCATAAGAGAATCATACAATTCTCAAACAAACCAAAAAGCACCCAAACCAAATGAACTTAATATTGTTATACTTGATGTCTTCAAGTCATTATCTTCAAAATGTTGGTAATGGGTGACCTTTGCATCTCATTATTTTCTCGCATCCCTTTTTCTTCCGTTTCATCTCATCTGTAACTCTGATTCTGTCTAATAGTATCTGACTCTGTAATAGCATTTGATTGCGTTCATTGTTCTTCTATACGGAGCATTACACAAATGTGATCTGTACCTTCAACATACATTTATTGAGAAATTACTATGTACAGAAAGACCCTAATGTTGAGTTTTGTGGGAGACAAAGATGCAGGGACTTATTCCTAACATATACAAAAGATGAAAGAAAATGAAAGTATGAGTGAAGAAAACGCCAAGGTTTAACTTAGCATAATAAAAAACAGAACTAATGATATAAAATACTGATGTTTGCACACATATAATCAACAAATTTAAGATGTAAACATCATATAAAATTAGCGTTAAGATTATTTGTAGAGTTCTTTTTTTAGGGTCAAATCTGAAATAACGTGGTATATTTTACTTCGAGGAATAGAAAACAGGATAGCCAAACACTGTAGACACCTTAAAAATCGATAAAGGAAGAAAGTAGATTCCCAAATCTGGGCAGGGAGGATGGGGAGTGGTGCTAAAGAGTACACATTTGCTTTTGGGGGTAATAAAAGTGTTCTAAAATGGGGGAAAGAGGTAGAAGAGGGAAAAGGGGGTCTAATATATGGTGACGGAAGGAAAACTGACTGGATAGTGAACACACAATGCAATATGCAGATGAAGCATTATAGAATTGTACACTTGAAACCTATATAATTTTACTAGCCAATGTCACCCCAATAAATTCTAAATAAATAAATAAATAAATAAATAAATAAATAAATAAATAAATAAATAAATATTGGAACACAAAAAACTGTCCTAAATTAGATGCTAGTGATAGTTGAACAACTCTAAATACACAAAAAATAATTGAATTTTACACTTTAAATGTGTGGACTTCATGGTATGTAAATTACATATCAATAAATTTCATATCAATAAAGTTGTTTTGTAAACAAGCTACCCAATTCACTATATAAACTTTTACTAGAACTCATCTGTATTATTTAGAAAAACAAAAACAAGTTCTTAGAAATAGATGTGTAAGACAAATAACATTATTTTCAGAGTTTTGTCTGCATTTCTTTATCTGATGTTAGAAAATATTTAAAAACACAATGGAATTGTTTTTGTACTGTAGTTTCATTTAGAAAGACAATATTTTACTTCTTGTCATCGTAAAACTTCCTGTCTTCTTGGAATCCAGGGATTTCACAATTGAGATATTAATAAGTCAACTCATACAGATGGAAATGTGATAAATAAGAATTTTTAAGTTTTTGGAATTGTAGAGAGGGTCTTTGGAGGACAAGTATTCTCAACATAATTAGCAGTTCTTAAAAACATTATGCCACTTTTCTTCCCCCAGTAGTTAGAAGAAAATAATTTTTGTAGCTGAAGCTTTTTTTTCAATTGTGTCTTCAAAGTGGAATTGGGACATTTCAAATTCAATGTAATTTTAAATTCTAAAGGTAACCTAAATTTAAAGGTTACACTCAGTACAATAAGTTGATGATCACAGTGTGGTCTTTCAATGATTTCTTTTAGTTCAGAAAATTTGCCTTTACGTGGACATTTTCCACTTTTCATACATCTTTTCCATCTCTACTTTCAACAGAAAATCTATTCAGTTGACACATTATGTTGTCTGAGGTAAACACTGATGCTTTTCAAAGAGCAAACTTATTGTTTCAACTAATTGCCAGATTTGTTTGTAAATGGGAATTTTTTATAAAAATGGAGAAAAGCTGTAAATTGCTATCTTATGGTCTTTTCAAACAAGTATCATAATGTAACTGCACTGTGGCAAGGGCTAAAAATTATTACTACAGTAATCAGTATATCACAGTTATGTTATTATGAAGATTTAATGTTACTTTCAAAATTATGAGTTCTTGAATATTGGTCTTCCAGTGTTGACACCTGAAAATATTTGACTCCATATTTTTCTGTTAATATTTAAGTATTATTAGAAAATGGTAAGTCAATTTGTAAGCACACAAACACATTTTGAATATTTTAGATGGCGTTGCCCTTTTGTGAGCATTGATTTTTTTTTTTTTTTTATTTCATTCACCTAGTGTCCACTTGGCAAGAAGAGTGCTTCAGTTAGAAAAACAAAACTCATTGGTTTTAAAAGACCTGGAACATCAAAAGGAACAAGTAACACAGCTTTCACAAGAGGTAAATAACTTAAACAAAAGAAACACATATAAAGAGTCACAGTGTTCATTTAATTCTTTGTTACTCCTTTGTGTATTTTCTGAGTCGTTTGAAAGTAAGCTGTTTGCTAGTACAAAATGGTTTTACAATTTATGAAACTAACTTATGTTAAAGCCTTATAAAACAACTTAACAGTGTATGGCAAAACTAAGATCAAAAGAGAGATTAAATGCCCAGACTAAATATAAATGCAGACTAGACAGACAAAGCTGTGATTTCTGGGAATATCAACTGGCAAAACAAGTTTGGCAAATTTTAGTGGCATTTTAAGTTTTTGATTAAAGCCTCATTTTTTAAAATAGATTTGCTTTTTGACTTCTTTAATGAAAAACAACTTATCTATTAAACATACTTGAAGCTCTCACATTCTTTGGGATATGATAGTTCCCAAATTATGTATTTTTAAAATCAGATTCATATTTTTTTATTTTCCTTAGCCTTATATTTTATTATTAACAGACTATATAGGTGAAGCTTGAACAACACAGGAGTTAGGGACGCAGATCCCTGTGCAGCTGAAAAATCATTCTATAAGTTTTGACTCCCTAAAAACTTTACTGCATCATCTGCCAAGGATGGTTTCTTAAGCATTGCAGATTTGGGTATCAAGGACCCCTGACAGATACCCAAATCTGGAATTCTCAAGTCCCTTGTATGAAATGGCATAGGACAATGCATATAGTCGGCCTTCTGCATCCACAGGTTCCCAGCTGCCGATGCAAAACTAGGGATACATAGGGCCAACTAGGTCTTTATTGAAAAACAATATGTATATGTCTTGTATATTAGCCCCTCTCAAGAGGTGTTTTTTGCAAATATCTTCTCCTATTTGGTTGGTTGCCTCTTTGTTTTGTTGATGGTTTCTTTTGCTATGCGGAAGCTTTTTAGTTTGATATAGTCCCATTCATTTATTTTTCCTTTTACTTCCTTTGCCTTTGAAGTAAAATTTATAAAATCCTCTTTGAACCCAAGGTCCATAAGTTCAGTACCTATACTTTCTTCTATGCAGCTTATTGTTTCAGATCTTATGTTTAGGTCTTGATCCATTTTGAGTTAATTTTGGTACATGGTGACAGATAGCAGCCTAGTTTCATTCATTTGTATGTGGCTTTCCAGTTTTCCCAGCACCATTTATTGAAGAGGATTTCTTTTCTCCATTATTGTTTTTGGCTCCTTTGTCGAAAATTATCTGCCCATATATATGTGGGTTTATTTATTATTTATTTGAATTCTATTCCATTGGTCTGTGTGTCTGTTTTTCTGCCAGTACCATGCTATTTTGATTATTGTTGCCTTGTAGTATAGATTGAAGTCAGGGAGTGTGATACTTCCAGACTTGTTCTTTTTTCTTTGGATTGCTTTGGCTATTCAGGGTCTTTTGCGATTCCATACAAATCTGATGATTTTTTTGTTCCATTTCTTTATAAAAATGATATTGGGATTTTGATGGGCATTGCATTAAATCTGTATATCGCTTTGGGTAATATGGTCATTTTAACTATGTTGATTCTTCCAATCCAGGAACACAGAATGTCTTAATGTTTCTTTGTGTCTCCTTCAATTTCTTTTAAGAATGTCTTATAGTTTTCAGTGCATAGGTCCTTCACATCCTTGGTTACGTTTATCCCTAGGTATTTTGTTCTTTTTGTTGCAATTACAAAAGGAATTTTTTTTTCATTTCTTTTTCTGAAATGTCATTGTTAGTATATATAAATGTAAGGGATTTTTGTGCATTGATTTTGTAGCCAGAAAATTTACTGTATTTGTTTATTGTTTCTGATAATTTTGGTGGTCTTTAGGGTTTTCTATATAAAGAACTCGTGCAACTCAACTACAAAGAAACAATCCAATTAAAAAATGAGCAGAGGACCTGAACAGACATTTCTCCCAAGAAGGCATACAACTGGCCAACAGATACCTGAAAAAATGCTCAGCTTCACTAGCTATTAGGGAAATAGAAATCAAAACCACAGTGAGATACCATCTCACACCTGTTAAAATGGCTGTCATTAACAGATCAAATAATACATGTTGGAGAGACTGTGGAGAAAAAGGAACCCTCATACACTGTTGGTGGGAATATAAATTGGTACAGCCACAATGGAAAACAGTATAGAGGTTCCTCAAAAGATTAAGAATAGAATTGCCATATGACCCATCAATCCCTCTCCTGAGTATCTACTCAAAAAATATGAAAATTTTTATCTGTATAGATAGATATACCCCGATGTTCATTGCACCATTATTCACAGTGGCCAAGACATGGAAACAACCAAGGTGTCTTTCGAAAGATGATTGGATAAAGAAGATGTGGTACATATATACAAAATGAAATATTATTCAGCCATCAGAAAAGACGACATACTGCCATTTTCAACAATATGATGGATCTTGAGATTGTCATGCCAGCTGAAATAAGTTAGACAGAAAAAGTCGAGAACCATATGATTTCATTCATATGTGGGATATAAAACTAAAAGCAACAAAGGAACAAGACAAACAAACAAAACTCATAGACACAGGCAATAGTTTAATGGTTACCAGAGCTTAAGAGGGATGGGGATGGTAGAAGAGGGAAAAGGGGATCAAATATATAGTGATACCGTGTTTCCCCGAAAATAAGACCTACCCAGACAATCAGCTCTAAGGCATCTTTTGGAGCAAAACTTAATATAAGACCAGGCCTTATTAATTTTTGCTCCAAGAGACGCATTAGAGCTGATTGTCCGGCCAGGTCTTACTTTCGGGGAAACACGGTAGAAGTACTGACTCTGGGTGGTGAGCACACAATGCAATATGTAGATGATGTATTATAGAAATGTACACTCGAAACCTATACAATTTTACTAACCATTGTCACCCCAATAAATTTAATTTAAAAATAAAAGAAATAGAAAGCCTGAGTACTCCTATAATCATTCATGAGAAAAAGAAAAAAATCTGCATATAAGTGGACCTACGCATTAACCCCGCGTTCAAGAGTCAATTGTAGGGCCAGCCTGGTGGCTCAGGCAGTTGGAGCTCTGTACTCCTAACTCCGAAGGCTGCAGGTTCAATTCCCACATGGGCCAGTGGGCTCTCAACCATGAGGTTGCCGGTTCAACTCCTCGAGTCCCGCAAGGGATGGTGGGCAGCGCCCCCAGCAACCACGATTGAACAGGCACCTTGAGCTGAGCTGCCGCTGAGCTGCCGGTGATGGCCCAGTTGGTTGGAGCGTGTCCTCTCAACCACAAGGTTGCCGGTTCGACTCCCGCAAGGGATGGTGGGCTGTGTCCCCTGCAACTAGCAACGGAAACTAGACCTGGAGCTGAGCTGTGCCCTCCACAACTAAGACTGAAAGGACAACTTGACTTGGAAAAAAGTCCTAGAAGTACATACAGTTCCCCAATAAAGTCCTGTTTCCCCTCCCCACTAAAATCTTTAAAAAAAAAAAAGAGTCAATTGTATATACGGTCTACATAGTATTTTCAATCCTTTTATTATTTAAGCCTACATCTAATTACATTTTCTGTACTTCTGAAATTCAGGAAATAAAACAATTAAAACCAAAGATGCCACCTCACTGTTGTTCCTTTTAAAGACATATATTAAAAACTGTTAATACATTTGTTTTCTTAAGGACCTGTTCACATTTGTCTTCATAGTGCCCTCTATTAAAGTGCTATTAATACTGTAACATTAGAAGGATCTTCATGCTCAAATTTTAAAATATCACAAATCTTTCATATTACTGCAGTGCCTGACACAGTTGATGGTGAGGGTGGAATCAGTGTTTTGCTAGCAAATGTTAACAAGTGGCTCTCCAGGCAGGGGTGTGAGGGATGGCTCTTATTTGTAGCATTTGCTTCTATCTCTAGGATAAATATTCCCACCATGCCTAACTTTGAGCTGCCAACTTAATGTTACTGAACACAGAGTAGAGAAAAGATGCTCAGTGGCACACCATTAAATTATGCTTCCAGCATACAAGCGTCATAGACATACTTGTATGTAAGCACGAGAGCAGAGATGATAGTTAACTATAGTAAAATAATGAAAAATTGATGAGTTTTTTAGTATTTGTTGCTTTTTTAAATAAAATTTATTTTATTTTAAATCTAAGTAATTTATTAAATAGTGGATTTGAACAACCAGCCCACAAAATTCTTAGAAATATACCAGTGAGCTATCAAAAACTCCTACAGGCCACCTTCAGCACACCACAGGGTAAAGCCGTGGAAGGATATATATATGAGTGACCAAAAAAACAAATGAACCTCTGTATGCTAATATACTATAGTTTTTTTCATATTTGTCTTAATTTCAGAATAACCTATCAAAACTATTTCTTAAAAAATGAAATATTAAAACTCATATAAATTTGCATGTATGTCTGTCTTTGTATTACTTTTTTTAAAAACCGCCTTCTGGAGCACTTCAGTTTTTCGAAATAGGAATTTATAAATGGGTACACATTCTTATACTAACTGTAGGGGGAAATATAAGAAATTAAATGCTCTTGTAATGAAGTATAATTAACTTGTATGAAGCAGTTTTTAAAAAGCTATTGTCTAATATTGAGAAAATGACTTAAATACTGAAATGTTTGTGATATGAAATGGTATGATGGTGTGGAATTCGCTTTAAAACATTTTGTAAGGCAGGTGGCGGAAGGGCTCAGTATATAAAACAAGAATCTCAAAATGTTGATAATATTTGAAGCTGGGTGAGGTGTACATGTAGTTCATTATTCAGTTCTGTACTTTTCTGTATGTTTGAAATTTTTTTATAAGACATGGAGAAAGAATTGGTAACCCTATATTAAAAAGGTTTATGCTAAGTATATAACCTTTCCCTTAACATTGAAAATAAAGTATCATAATTTGAAATATTGCATAGATTTTACTTTTTCCTACCTCACAAAAAAATTACACTGCTTAAATTGAAAATAATTGCATAAACTAATTACAGTGGTACCTTGGTTTTCTAACGTAAACCATTCTGGAAGACTGAGTTCTGAAATATTCGAAAACTGAGGCACCGTTTCCCCATAGAAAGTAATGCAAAATGGATTAATCCATTCCAGACCTTTAAAATCAACCCCTAAAACTGCAAATTTAGCATGAATTTTACTATCTAATGATACCATAGATTCATAAAATTTACTGCGTTCGTAAACCAAAATGTTCGTCAACAGAGATGTTCGAAAACCAAGGTACTACTACTGTACTCTGAAAGATGGTGTTACTAGCACAGCTTGTTTTCTTGCATTTCACAGATACTGCATTTTTTACAAACTGAAGGTGTGTGGCAACCTTGTATTAAGCAAATCAGTTGGTGTCATTTTTCCAACAGCATTTGTTCATTTTGTGTCTCTATGTCACATTTTGATAATTCTTGCAATATTTCAAAAGAAGTCATTGGGGGCCAGATCAGGTGAGTAGGGAGGATGTTCCAATACAGTTATTTGTTTACTGGCTAAAAACTCCCTCACAGACACTGCTGTGTGAGCTGGTGCATTGCCGTGATGCAAGAGCCATGAATTGTTGGCGAAAAGTTCAGGTCGTCTAACTTTTTCATGCAGCCTTTTTAGCACTTCCAAATAGTAAACTTGGTTAAACTGTTTGTCCAATTGGTACAGATTTATAATGAATAATCCCTCTGATATCAAAAAAGGTTAGCAACATTGTTGCAGCAAGTTTACTCACTTAATTATCAGACCATATGTATGTCATTAACATATCATTGTCTAGTTTCCTGTGATATTTTACCACTTCACATATAGCATAAAACCTTATAATACTATCCTTCCATTTGTCCCTTCCCAGCCTTTGTGCTCCAGTTGTTATAGATTTTCCTTACACATGTAATCCTCACACTACATTACTATTATTTTTACTTTAAACAGTTGATAATCTTTTAAAGAGATATAATAATATGAGGAAAAGGTATTATATTTAACCAAATAGTTACCATGCCTGGTGTTCCTTATTCCTTTGTGTACATCCAAATTTCCATCTGGCATCATATTTCTTCTTTTAAAAATACTTATATAGCAGGTCAACTGGTGACGAATTCTTTCTGTTTCTGTATGTTACAAAAAGTTATTTACCCTTTTTTATTGTTTCTTTTTTGTTTACATTTATTCTTAACAAAAGTCAAGATTCAAATATATTTCTCAGTTATGTTAACTGAGAAATAAACTAGAATAAATAAACTAGAAGTGCACATTTAAGGGTTCACTCTTTTTTACTGCAATAAAATTCACATAACATAAAATTCACCATTTTTACCATTTTATGTTGTACAATTCAGTGGCTTCTAGTATGTTTATAATGTACAATCGTCACCACATATATATATAGAAAATTTTCACCCCTTAGAAGGAAACTCTGTACTCATTAGGTAGTCACTTCTCATTCTCCTACCCCTCAAGCCTCTGGCACCCACTAATGTGCTTTCTGTCTCTATGAATTTGCCTGTTCTACATATTTCATATAAATGGAATCATGCAATATATGATCTTTTGTGTCTGGCTTCTTTCACTGGTATGCTGTTCACACAAACACTGTAATGTTTTCAAGATTTATTCATGTTGTACCATCTATCAGTATTTAATTCCTTTTTATAACTGAATAATATTCCATTGTTCAGATATATCACATTTTGTTACCAATTCATCAGCTGATTGACATTTAGATTATTTCTATGATTTGGCTGTTGTAAATAGTGCTGCTATGAGCAGTCATGTACAAGTTTTTTGTCTTAATGCCTGTTTTCTAATGGATATATACCTAAAGAATGAAATTGCTGGCTCACATAGTAATTCTGTGTTCAACTCTTTGAGGAAACACAAAACTCTTTTCCACAACACCTGCATCATTTTACATTCCCACCAGTAATTTCAAGAATTCCAATTTCTCACATCCTCTCCAATGCTTTTGTTTTTATTCTAGACATCCTAATGGGTAGAAGTAGTATCTCATTGTGATTTTGATTTGCATCATTCTCATAACTAATGATGTTGAGTACTGTTTTGTGTGTTTACTGGCCATTTGTGTGTCTTCTTTGGAGAAATGTCTATTCACATTCTTTGCCCATTTTTTCACCCCTTCTTCCACTTTCCCTCCCCACCCTGGTTCAAGCCGTTGTTTCTCAGTCTAGTTGTGTAGGACACAGCTCCCTGGCCCATGCTAGTATTCTGAGTCTTGTGCTCCCCCCATCTGAGGCAGTCGGTCGCCGGTCAGCCCCTCACAGCAGCTCTTGCCAGCTGCCTACTGCTCACAATGGCTGTCAGCCATTCACGCTGGCCACTGACCACTCCTGGCAGCACACAGCAGCACAGTATCCCGCGGCAGCACACTGCAGCCTCCAGCTGCTGACGGCAGCCCAGCTCCAGGGAGAGCCATTGTTCACAATCTTAGCTGTAGAGGGCGCAGCTCACTGTCCCATGTGGGAATCGAACCGGCAACCTCAGCGTTAGAAGCACAGTGTTCTGACCACACATGGCACAGTGCTCTGACCACACATGGTGCTCCGACCACCTGAGCCACTGGGCTGGCCCACCCATTTTTTAATTGGGTTATTTGTCTTTTTGTTTTTGAATTGTAAAATTTCTTTATATATTCCTCATACTAAACCCTTATCAGATATATGATATGCCATTGATTTTTTAAATAAAAATTATATATATTTAAGGTGATAACATGATTTATATTTGATATATGTGTGTGTATATCGGATGCCAAAAAAATCTGTACAAGTGCACACTTTGGTCAACGTTGCTCAAGCCGTAGTTTGCCGTCATCAGAAGTGTCTGGGTGCTGATGGTAACCACTTTGAGCACCTCTTGTAATTACAGAAGTCAAACATGACTTGTATTCATCTTTTGTTATCAGTATACATTGAGTATCACAATTTTATACAGTTTTCCTTTCTTAAAATGTGTATACATTTTTTGGCACCGTATATATACATATATATACACACATACACACACGATGAAATGACTACTGTAGTCAAGCTAATCAACATATCTGCCTCCTCAAATGCTTACCTTTTGTGTATGTGTGGTGAGAACACCTGAAATCTACTAGCTTAGCATATTTCCAGACGTATCCCATTTTGTTCATTCATTCATTCATTCATTCATTCACTGATGGACAGTTGGGTTTTTTCTACCTTTTGGCTATTGTGAATAGTGCTATGAACATTCAAGTATAAAGATATGTTTGACTACCTATTTAAATGCTTTGTTTATTTGTTTGTGTTTTTTATTTCAATGCTTTTGAGTATACACCGAAGGCTGGAATTGCTCATTTCAACTTTATTTTTGAAAGATATTTTCCCTGGGTAAAGAATTTGAGGTTGCCTTTTGTTGTCCTCTTTTTTAGTACTTGAAAGATGGTACTCCACTCTCTTCTAGTTTGCATCGTTTTGCGGAGAAATACGCTGTCATCTTTATATTTGTTCCTCTTTAGGTAATGTGTCTTAGTTCTGTAGCTGCTTAAGATTTTCTTTTTTTCACTAGGTTTAAGGAGTTTGATTATGATGAGGTTTGATGTAGTTTTCTTCTTATTTCTTGTGCTTGGGTTTTGTCAAACTTCTTATGTGTGAGATATCATCGAATTTGGAAGTTTTTCAGCTATTATTTCCTCACGTTTTTGGTCTTTTCAGTCTTTTTTTTTTTTGCCTTTCCTTTTGTATAATTTCTTTTTACTAAGTCTTCAAGTCCACTAACCTTTTCTTCTCCAATGTATAATCTGTTAATTCAACCTAGTGTGTTTTTCATCTCAGATATTGTAATTTTCATTTCTAGAAGTTCACTTTAAGTCTTTTTTGTATCTTCCAGGTCTCAATTTTTCAAACTTTATTTTCTGAGTATATGAAATACAGTTTCAATAACTGCTTTGATATCTTTGTCTACTAATTCTGTTATTGTATCATTTCTTGATTGGTTTGAATTAAATTGATTTATCTCATTATGTATCATATTGTCCTCTTTTACATGCCTACTAATTTTTTACTGGATGCTAGACATTATGAATTTTATTTTATAGTTTAAGATAATCCATAATTATGGATTCTTATAAGTCTGTATCAGCTTTGTTCTCAAACATGGTTAAGTTTCTTGGAAAAAGTTTGGTCCTTTCAAGTCTTGCTTTTAAGCTTTTATAAGCAAAAAGAGTTTATCTTAAGGCTACAACCCCACCTGAGCATTTTAAAGTCCTAAAAAAAAAACACATTTTTTTAAAATTTCAAGATCAGGCTTCCTACCATGTTTCTGAAGCTCCATTGATGTGAAAAAAAGAAAAGAAAAAAAAACTCCACTATTTTTATGTACCACTAAAGAGTAAGATTAATCCGTTAAACTATGATACAATGCTTAACATACATTCTTTTAGACTTCAGGCAGTTGACTTTTATCACATACTACTCTGTTTCTTTGCTTTTCTTTTAACATACATTTTGTTTTAGTACTGAATCACATTGTAATCCTTTGGAAGATGTTTTAAATGGCAATTAAACTCAGCCTGTGAAGGATTAGCCATACTCAGAACTCAATTGAAATCAAAATATAAACAGCCAAGACCAAATTGTTCATGTGCAAGCCTGGCCAACAGCGATTCTAAGATGTATTCCGTTTTCATAGAAAAGATGAAAAACATTGTGATTTATAGGGTCCTTTTGCCTCCCAAAGTGTTACATTGAAAGCTTGTTGATACTTATAATTCCTGTAATTAACAACAGTGCTTTTATTTCACCGTTAGAATAAAAAGCTTAAAAAATAAACACTTAGATGAGGTACCAAATTGCCAATAATTTTTTTAATTGAGCAAATGAAGTTTAATTCGTTAGTCTGTCAGAAGTCTTCCTTCCTACCAAAACTGTCCTCCATGATGTTGATCATGATTTCCTATTTTAAAATGTCCAGTGCCTTCCAGATAATGTCCAGATTCTCTAACATGGCCTACGCCAGTTTGACCCTAACGTATTCTCATCTGTTATCTCCCCTCTCCCAAGTCATTACTTGCTGCTCCCTTCCACACCAAGTAATGTTTCTTTTACTTCTGCTGCACCACTTTGTTACCCTCCTACTTCTTAGTCTTCTTGGTTTACTTATTTTTCTCTGTTCTATAAATACTGATATGGCCCAGAGTTCCACCTTGGGACTGTTTTCTGACAGCATCTCACTCCATCTTGTTTCATGGCTTCAGCTACCACATGCAATGTATCTTTTTGTTGTAGCCTATTTTTAGTAAGTCAGATATGTATGTGGTAAATATATATAATCATAATTCAAAAGTATAAGAGTATTTAGCAAATATCAAGTCCTCCCTACTCTCTCGTCATACCCTCTTCTGAGTATCTCTAGTCAGTCTCCTGTTTTAGTGGTACTGACTTGACAACCTCTTATCATCTCTCATCTGAATTATTTGAGTAACCATCTAATTTTGTTAAGTCCTCCACCTTGTAGTCAGAGTACTGTTTCTAAATGCAAATCTGTTTTGGCTTTTCTTTTTTTCACAGAGTTATCTCTGTTTCTAAGAATAATGATATATGAGACCTTCCATTATCCAACCTCTGCCTACGTATCCAGTTTCATTTTACATTATACCATACACACACACACACACTGCCATGCTCCCACCATACCTAACTATTTGTGCTGCTCCCTACATACGTAACTTCTTGTGTTTTACTAGCAATTCTCCAAGTGCGCTATGCCATTTTATGTCTCCATGCTTTCATATACTCTGGTCTCTTTGCCCAGTATACCCTTGTCTACATCACAGATACACGTCTTTTAAAATCAATTTCAAGTGTCACGTACTCTATTAAGGCTTTTTTGAACCCCCGGTAAAAATGACTACCATACGAAGATATATATAAACATAATTATTGACAAGTCTGTCTATGAGCTTCTTACGGGGAGAAACTCTGTTTTTCTTGGTCTGTGTATCCTTACCACTTAGCACAGTGCCTGTTTAAACAGATACTTGTTGAAGGATTAATTTCTGGTTTTGATGGGTCAAAGTATATTAGAGAATTGTGTATACTAGAATGAATCTGAAGCAGAGTAGAGGTTCTAAGAACCAAGAGGGCCAAAGGATGACCCAGAAATCAGAGGTGCTAATTAGAGAAGGAAAGAAAACCTTATAGTATCACAGACTCAAGCACATGCTTTTTGTCACTGTAGAACCAGCACAGAGTACATCTATCAGCTCTACCCACCTCCACCCTGAAAAAAAACTGATTGCATGGGATCAACAGAACCATTAACTTTTATTGAAAATACTTTGTAGTTTTTGTTTTGTTTTGTTTTGTTTTAGAGTGAAAGGGGGGAACCAAGTGCTAAAATGAGTAACAAAAAGGGATAATAAAGGTAAAAGTATCTTATAGGTCTATAGCACTACTTTCACTTTACCACTGGGATATGAAAACCGTGGGCTTCCAAACTAGGCAGACTGGCTTGTATGACTTCAGACAAGTTATTTATCCTCTGTATACACCTCTGTTTTTCAACCTGTGATGTGGGAGTAATAATACAATACACATATTTGACCCAAGAATTCGAGATAACCCAATCTGAGATAAGCACTTAACACAGCAACTGGTATATAGAACTCATTCAGTACATTCAGTTTGTCTTGTCCTGCTTTTCATTTATTTTTCTACTGCTGGCCATAATAGTTATAAAATAAGTATTTTATTAATAAAGTTTGCATTTTTTTAAAGAGCTAGTAGCTCCAGAATTGGAGTAAGTGATCCTTATTTTGCCTATATGGAAATAGAATGAACTATCTAAATGAATTTAAACACACCACAGTAAGATTTTTTTTTAATGATAATTTAAGTACTTTCTGTAACAAGGTACACAGTACTTAAAACTGCAATTCTGATGAGTAATTGCTCTTCTCAAATACAAAAGCATATTTATAATTGCCATTTAGGAGAAGCATTTTAGGAGAAGTGTAAAAAAAGGTGTATTTCAAAACTAATAAAAACTACAAATTAACCAGAATTGTTATGTTTAAGTTAGAGAACAAGAGTTACTGATAAAATTCTACTATTTGTTGAATCAGTGTATAGGAAAATGTTAAGCAATAATAATATATAATAAGATAATGAAGATAACATTATTTAACAGCAATGAAAACATAGTGTTTATTACAAATTTTGAGTAAATATTTTATTTAAATCAAAATTATATGAATATATATACAAATAAATAATAATAATGGCTAGCAATTTTGAGTGTTTACTTAATACCAGTCATACTACTATCTGAAACCATAGGAGTGTCGCTTGGGCTAACTGGAACCTCCAAAGTGGGAGATCCTGGGTTTACTATCTCACCAGGCTTCCTGAGGCCTGGGAGAAGCTCCTCTGACTGAGTGGGTTTCTGTTAGATGGGCAAGTTATCAGAGAAGAATCAAAGAATTAGACAAATGACTCAGATGCAACGTCTGCTCAGTTTACGTACTCTTAGGTTCCTGATGGAGATGCTGTTGGCAGAGTTAAACACATTGAGTCCCGTAATATATGGTAACTGTGCTCTTCAAATCTAAAATTTTCTCCAAGTGATCAGGCCCTCGGAAAACTACCTACAAAATTGACCTGAAACTGATTTGGATTTGGACTGATTTGCATATAAATTTGGTCCTTTATAATTAAAAGCATGGCTACCACCTGGACAAATAGCTTTCATATTTTTTTGACCAAGACCTGTGTAGTAAGAAGTGTATCCTACATAGAACCCAGTACACACATACGTGCGTGTATTTGCCTGTGTGTGTGTGTGTATGTCTGATGATTTTCATAACACAGTGAATATTTACCACGTGTAGTACATTCTATTAGTTGCTATTAAGTTGTTTCTTTTTTTCTTTTTCATACTGCTTGTAACCCATAATGTGCAAACACTCGTCTGGACAGATATGTAATACATTTTCTTCTTATGGAAGCTTTCCTGAGAAATCAGCTGGGGGTTGAGGAGAGAGAGAAAAGGTGAAAAAGTAAGAATGAGTAAAGCACATTAGAGAAATATAGTGTGACTGCAGAATAAAAATCTGGTGTGACTGCAGAATAAAAATCTAATGCAGTGTATATGTCCACCATCTCCAGGGGCAATGCTAAT
This sequence comes from Rhinolophus hipposideros, assembly GCF_964194185.1. NCBI lineage: Eukaryota > Metazoa > Chordata > Mammalia > Chiroptera > Rhinolophidae > Rhinolophus > Rhinolophus hipposideros. The sequence continues at coordinate 82,862,450 of NC_138050.1, read as the reverse complement.
CCAGTCTCTGTCCTTTTCAATTAATACTGTGTGCTGCCGAAGCAATCGTTCTGTTTTCCTACATATTTGTCCTGCGCCTCTTCTGCCCCCTTGAACAATCTTGAACAAGTTCACTGGGTTTCTCCCATTGGATGGAATTAGTACCATTTACAAATTTGAATAATTGTAGTCTGTAACTTTGATCCTTCAAATTATTTATAATACATATATATGACTAAGACTCAGAGAACCCCACTGTTTTCCTTCTTTATCAATAGAAGTGTTTAGGCTTCATCTTCACAAAAAGGCATCCCTCTGATTCCATGGTGATTCCTTTTTATTTTGTTTGTTGGTTTATTTTGTTGTTTAAATTCCACATAGGCATATAAGTGAGATCATAAGGTCTTTGTCTTTCTCTGTCTGACTTATTTCACTTAATATCCCATAGATCCACCCATGTTGTCACACACGGTGATTCCTTTTTAAAAATAAATCTTGTTTTGGACTTTATTGAATTGTTTTAAAGGCCTCGTATTCATGTTCTAACATTTTTATTATTAAGTTACATAGACAAATTCTTGAAGAAATACAATAAATAGCAAGATTTCCCATTGTACAAACCATGTTACTTTTCTCCCAAATAAATTTGTTTCTTTATGGCTCTTTAACACAGAAAGAACTTACATAAGAATAATTTTTAAAGGTAATTTTATTGTAAAATATTTCAGTCCATTCCAATGTCATTTAACTCAGCATAAGAAATAAAGTATTTAAGTAAATGACTTTTGTTAAATGTTAGGTGGTACTGATATGAAATCCAGTTTTTCAGCAAATATTCTATTTAGGGGGAAATAGTTTTTTCAAGTAAAAATATATACTCAGTTAGAACTTGAAAAGTTGTATGAAGGAAAATAAATCAGGGAAGAGGACAGCAACTAATTATTTCTGCCTGTGTTCCCCGGCCACATGGGCGTGCACATGGCATGAAATGAGTGCCATGGTTCTTACATATCTTCTGAAAGTGACCAAAGCCACAGGAAAAGGGCTTGGGAGTCTCTGAATCCCTCCCACAGGAACGTAGGCGCCCAGATATTAGAAGCAGTTAGCGATCTGTGGTGTGAAAAAATGGCTGTGAAGCCTATTTTATCCTGTGTGGATAATTGGTCCTATTTCTTTACTGTTTGTTTGTGTGCATGCACATGCATGCTTTTAGTCCACATTATTTTGGGGTAGAAAGGGGCAGGAGTTCTTATCTTTTCACATTTTGTACTTGTCTTATATTACTTACTTTTCTGTTACGGAGAGGCAATAACAAATATTGATAAAGCACATGATTCTGGAGCCAGACTCCCTGTGTAAAAATCTCATTTTTGGCAATTACTAGCTGTATAAACTTGGATAAATTATTTAATCCCTCTGTGTTTAACCCCTCTCGTCGTCATTTGTAAAATATTAAATTCCAAATAAAGTAAGTTTCATTGGAATATTTCCTGATCAAATAAGTAGATTACTTTTTATTTTTAAAACACATTATGTTTTGTAACATTTAATAGGAGAAACACAGAAAAGCAAGGCGTAAGGGGAAAAAATAGCTTTAAAAAACAAAGACTATCAGAGAAGGCTAAATACTGTATGATTCCAAATACATGACATTCTGGAAAAAGCGAAACTATGGAGACATTAACAAAAAGATCAGTGGTTGCCAGGGGTTAGGAGGGAGGGAGTGATGAATAGACAGCACAGGGGATTTTTAGGGCAATGAAAATATTCTGTATACTTTAACAGTAGATATGCGGCATTATACATTTGTCAAAATCCACAGAACATACACCACGAGTGAAGCTTACTGTAAACTACGGACGTGGTGATAATGATGTGTCCATGTAGGCTCATCAGTGGTAGCACATGGTGGTGCTTGGGGAGGTTGTGGGGTGGGAGGAGCAGGCCATATAGGGGAACTCTGTACTTCCACTCAATTTTGCTGCGAACCTAAAACAGCAGTAATAAAAAAAAGTCTCCAAAAAACAACAAAGATGAGAAAGGGAATGCAATCAGAGAACCACAGAAAAGACATAGGAGAAAAGGAAAGGAAGGGGAGGGAGGAAAATGTCAGTGACTCAGTTTTTGTTTGGGTAATTACGGCCACCTTTTGTCATTTGTGCAGTTTGCCAGTCCTTGTAGCCGGTTTTATCAGTAGCAGGAAAATATCCCCAGCAAGGAACTTTGTCTAGAGAAAAATTAACTTCTTGACATAGGTGACAACTTACTTTTTTGTAATGTTAAAGAATTTGGGAGAATTTTAGTTTTCTCGGTGTGTATTTCATTTGATGTTTCACCCTTTGTGAAATGAATGTTCTTATATATCTTGTGGATGCACGTATGTTATGTGTTGATGAATAATTACATTGGAATGCATAATAAGAAGACTTAAAGAAGCTGTTGGAACAAACGATATTCACAGGTAAGATGTAACATGATCACAACACTACCAGAAATGGCCTTTCACATGTATAAATTATTAAGGGTTGTTATTCTGTTATTTTTTGAAGTTCTGATATAAGAATTATGTAGAAATTAACATTTTTATTTTAATGATGATGAATATGTATTTATCTACCATATGAATGGCTGATTTGTTACATGGACAAAACATTCACTTTCATTGTAGTAACCGCTCTGTGTCTAACATTGCCAAGTGCTTAGACCAGGAAGTCTTTGTTACGGTTCATTCTTCAAAAAATTCAGTAATATGGATCTAGGACAATATACTGGAATTTGTTCTTTAAGCCATGCTTTTATACATTCAAATACCAGGTCATCTGAGTGTGCATGTGTGTGTGTGTGTGTGTGTGCGCGCGCGCGCGCCAAATGCCAACCACCAATAAAGTAGAGAAAAACAGTGACTTATTTATAAGTGATATCCTGTTTACACATCAGACAAATAAGATCATCGTTTAAACTTTTTACCTAACTGGTTATGCTTAATAACTCATCAAGGTCTATAAATTTTTCATTTTAAGAGCTATTATAAATCCCACTGCAAATCCCACCCCCTGCCCATCAGTATTGTTATATAATTGAATCACATTAAAATGAATTTCTCAAGTGTAACTTGTAGGGGGAAAGAAATTTAAAACATTTGAACCCAAAAATTCCATCCTTTGATTCTAATCTCCTGTCCTTCCAGCTCTCCCTGTTCTTTTATTCCCACTAAATCTGTGCTTTATTGGGCTCATTACAAGTCCCAGACTCATAAACTCCGTATTTCTCTAATCTGTGAAGCCCCTCTTGGCTCCACTTTTCTTCCTACCCAGTCTCGGACCTTATCATCCATCTGAGTACCACATTCACTCTAGATTCCTTTGTTGCCAGAGTCATCCATCAGGCTTTTCTTGACAATCCCTACCTTTAGCATAGTATCTTACAACCTGGTAGTTACTTTATAAATATTTAACGGAAGGAAGGAGAGAGGGAGAAAAAAATCTTGGGTTTTGTGGTAATGTGCTAAAAAATTCTTAGGGAAATCTGCTATTTCTGCTGCTTGGAAGCATTACGAATTCAAGTCATTGCACATCAACCAGGCCCTCATTCCTGTTACCCAGTGTTTTTATTTTTCTGTATCTACTGTGTTCCCCTTTATCTTCATTGCAGAGCACTTCCACTGCCCAAAACCAGCAATCCATCATCTAAATCTTTTCCTTATTATAATTAGGTCACCTAAATTTATTTTCCTTAAATCCCTTTTACCCAATTGCCAGTCTTCTCTTCTTAGTTCCCTGATCAGTCTACGGCATGACATTATAGATATTCTAGAAATTCTGTCCTTTCTTTGCTTTAAAACACCAGATGGTGTATTAGTCTTCTTAGCTGTCTTCATCTTCTACCCCTGAAATGTAGGTGTCTGTCTAGCGTCTTCCTTTTACCCTGTTTTTCCACCTCAGTAGTGATTCTCAGATGTTAGTGAGTATGGGAATTACCTAAGATTCTTGTTTAAAATGTAGGTTTCTGCCCACAGAAGTTGTGATTAAGATAGGTCTAGAATAAACCCCAGGAATCTACATTTTTAACAAGCCAGACTTCTTGTGACTCTAATAAAAGTGATGCGGGGCCACACACTTTGGAAAAAAAAAATTCTGTACAAATCTATCTACTTCAGTGACTTCAGCCATCACTTCCATGCTGATTACTTTGAACTATCTTATCATCCTACTCTCATGAATATCGCCTTATTATCCGGACATACTTTGAGAATCTGAGGACCAGAGCAGGGCTGGTAATAAACTTGCTTTTGATTATTAAAATAATAAAATATTTGTAAAAACATTGGTAAGTAGCCGCTGCCATAAGCCCCTGATGGTCATTCTACTCCCACAATCCTATCTGTCCTGGTCCCTGTGCTGAGACCCCCTGAACCTCTCCACATTACGAAGAAGTAATACCTGGCACCACAGAGTTTCTCAGGATCCCGCTCCAGTGCAAACACTGGCACCCTAGTTGGCTGAATTGTATCAGTTAAATATTACCCCTGTTAAAGATGATAATATTGTTAACCATATGGGGACACTGAGATGAAGCCAGTTTTAATGGGGAGGGTGGTAAATTCAGGATATAAGACGGTTTATGGGCAGGACTGTTAAACCTACTGAAATAGTTGGAATGGCCTGCAGCAAGTCCAAGATCGCAAAAGCTCTGCTTTCCAAATTTGACTGATCATCAGAATCTAAGGCTCAACCTTAAGAAATTTTGACTCAGTAAGATGGTGGCGGGGCCCAGAAATTACTGTTTTTTAACTTTCCCCAGTGATTTCCCCAATGACTAGCTGGGTTTGAGGACTGCTGCATTAGATTGAGAACAGAGTGTAGATACAGAATGTTGCCCCACGTTGGACATCCGATAGGCGTTTTACATTTCACAGCACAATCAAAAAGATTAGGCAAGGAAAGGTGGGTTTTTCAGCACAAACTACCAACACTACTAGCATCTCGCTTACATATATTCCGTACACAGAAAGCAACTCAATGTTAAATTCCATTCAACAGAATGCATTTTGTTCCTGGCAAGAGTTTCATTTCTTTTAAAATAAACTCCACAAGCAAAGAAATTTACATTTAGGGAAAACAATAAAATGTAGTCACCTTTACATGTTTTTTAAATTTTAAGAGAAATATATTTTATATTTATATTATCCAAGAGTAAGTTAAATTAGTTAGTAGTAGTTGAATCAAAATGCATAATTAGATTTTAATCAGATATTGCTTTTCTCTGAATCATATGTACAGTTTATAGAAAGAAGGGATTAATAATTCTATAAAATGTTGTGTGATGGGTTTAGTTCTGAGTCATGTATTACGTTTATGATTCCTGAGTCACTAATTACTAAAGCTTTTCCTATAAGGAAAAGATTACTAATAGGCAGAGTGAGTGATTGTGAAAATATTTGAATACCAATTATAGTTACAGAAAGACTTTTTTAAAACTCCGGAAAAATTAAACTCTGTTAAATTATATTTATTTCAAAAGTAGAAATCATTATCATTTTTTATTGAAAAACATATACTTTCTTCCTGAGGAATTAAAATAGATTTTGCAGATTTAGAAGACTACAAACAAGTTTATAAAGAAACATATTCTTAAAAACTGATGGCACTTTAGTAGTTTTTATTATCCACAGAAGGAGGAGTTTATAGGTTGTATATTAAAGATACCTTTTGTAAGTACGACTTTTGGCCCTTAATTTTGTTTATAATACTAAAACCTAATATATGTAATTCATGTAATGAAAAAATTGAACTAAAATAATTAAGACTAATGACTACTGTTGTATTTTTTAGGCAATTTTATAAGTTTTAAACAGAACTCATTCTAAACCACAGCTGACTGCAATTTGTAAATGCCCTAGTCCTTCCCTATCTGGGACCTCCTCCCCGTGTCCCCCCGCACCACGCCCCCCTCACGCCCCCCTATCTCCCCACACTCATTTTCTCTCTCTCTCTCTCTCTCTCTCTCTCTCTCTCTCTCACTCTCTGTCTCTTCTCTGTCTCTCTCTCTCTGACTGTTCTGCACTTTGAAATACAAAGCAACTTGTCAGTTCAGTTTATTCAGTTAGGGTCAGTTCTGTGAAAACAAAGTCAAGGCAATTGTTTGACTTAATTGACTAGTGAAACTGGTTATACAGGTAAGTGGGACTTAGTTTTATTTTTGTCCAGCTGCATATTTGAATGTTCATAAAGTAACTTAGTAGAGTAATAAGATTCCAGTGACATTGTAATAGATTTTAAAGAATGATTATCAGAGCACGGAAAAAGACACTAAAACCCAAACTATAGAAAATATTCATGGTATTTTTTTCTTTATGGCTCTGCTTTCACTATAATGAATTGTGTCCAAAAAAAAAAAAAAAAAAAAAGTCGTCTTTCACTATTCATTTCCTTTTCTTTGAGGAATTTCTTTTTCCTGGACTATATTTAATATAACCAAAAGAAAATGTTCTAGTATAATTCAGATGAATAATTTAAATAACTTTTACAAAGTAGTTCTCAAACTGCAAGCACATATTCTCCAACAGTTGGTCAGCCACCTCTTGGCTTCATTTTTCTCCTTATCCACGTGGACCTCATGGCTGATCATTTTTAAAATTACTATTTCTGTCCCCCTTCCCCAAATTCTTTCTGGCATCTGCTGTGCCTTCCTCTTTACCCATCCTAGGAGCTTCAGCTCCTAGGCTGCTAGTCACTCTTTTTTTGAATGTGAGCATAAAACCAAAAAATTGCAGGGCTAAAATAACTAATGTGTTTAGATCTTAAGTTTTTTTAATGTTGAACTTGTATACATAGTTAATTTGAGAAAAAAAGTATAAATCATTTCTTGTCCCAGAAAAAAAGCAAGTCGTTAGCCTCAATTGAGCTTGTCAGGGTTTATGAAGGAAAGGGGAGGGAAATGGTTATATAAATATAAAAGTCTAGAATTTTATTGTCAAAGAACATTTTAAAGTCATACAGTAGTTAAGGAATTTTGTATTTTTTTCTGTGTAGTAAAATGCTCCCTTCCTTACCACCTAATCTTTTTTTTTTTTTTTTAGTTTTATTTTATTTTATTTTATTTTTACATCCCTCACACCGTGAACCCCCCTCCCCCCATCCACCACCACCCCGACCTCACACCGAGCCATCACATTATACACATAAAATTATAGTTGGCATTCATTAATGTCCAGCCTCTGGTGTACAATGCCATGACCAGGCATCCACAGCATCCCTGAGGTGGTCTCCCAAACAGGACACATGTCCATCGGACACCCAACAAAATCCCCAAACACTATTGAATAAGTTCCCCAAAGTAATTCTCAAAAAACCCTGAGGCCATCCTGTGGTCACCAGCCACCCCCCAATCCCTTCACCCTTCCCCCCATCCCCAACCCCCTCCCCCCCGCCCATCTAACAACTCTCGGTTTTTTGTATCCCCAAAACTGTTTCTGATTAGTTCATTCACATAGTCTTTTCTTTAGATTCCCCATATAAGTGAGATCATATGGTACTTGTCTTTCTCTTTCTGACTTATTTCACTTAACATAATGTTCTCTAGATCCATCCATGTTGTTGCAAATGATAAGATTTCTTTTTTCTTTATGGCTGCGTAATACTCCATTGTATAAATGTACCACAGCTTCTTAATCCAGTCATCGACCGATGGGCATTTCGGTTGTTTCCATATCTTGGCTATTGTGTAAAGTGCTGCAATAAACATAGGAGTGCATACAGATTTTTGAATTGGAGTTTTGGATTTCTCCGGGTAGATGCCTAGGAGTGGAATTACTGGATCATAGGATAGTTCTATCTTCAGATTCCTGAGATACCTCCATACTGTTTTCCATAGTGGCTGCACTAATCTGCAATCTCACCAACAGTGCACTAGCGTTCCCTTTTCTCCACATCCCCGCCAGCATTTGTTGTTTGTTGATTTATTGATGATAGCCATTTTGACTGGGGTGAGACCACCTAATCTTTATAATGGATATCTACCAGTTTTGTTGTGGTTGTTCAGTTTTTGCACAACATTAGAATAGCTTTTTTGAGAACTCATTATATTGCAAAGTAGGGACCTGCTAATACTGACAGTGGTGTGTTTAGTCCTATAGTGACATACATTTTACATATGCTTAACACACATTTCTCCTATGGTTAGGAAAAAAGAGCAAACACATAAACAATTGGGTATATAATTTGATAAAAATCTTTTGAAATTTTGGGCTATAGGTCAAGAGCATCAAATAGTACTATCCCTTAACCTAGTATATCTGTTCTGAAAGAAAATTTAACAAAGAAAGTATTAATTTAAGGAAAACCACATCTACAATACAAAAATGTTTTGTAGCATTATGTATACTAGTCAAAAATTAATAACATCCTAAATGCTTGTTATATAATCAATGTAATTAAATTATGGCACATTAGCTTACTAGACAGTTTTATAACCATTAAAAATATAAATTAAGGTACTCCAACAACTTGGAAAAATGATTATGATATAAGGTAAAGTGAAAACACATAATATAGAATTGTACATAGTGTACTAAAAATGAACAATTCCAAAAGGAAATTAAGAAAACAATTCCATTTACAATAGCATCAAAAAGAATAAAAACATTTAGGAATATTTACTCAAACAGGAGAAAAACTTGTGCAAAAACTACAAACATTTAAAAGACCTGATAAATGGACAGACATCCCATATTCATGGAAGACTTAATATTGATAAGGACAATACTACCCGAAATGATTTATAGATTCAGTGCAATCCCTATCAAAATCCCAATGACATTTTTTGCAGAAATTGAAAACCCCATCCTAAAATTCATATGGAATTTCTAGGGACCCTGAGCAACCAAAACAATCTTGAAAAGGAAAAACAAATTTGGAGGACTCACATGTCCAGATTTTAAAACTTGCCACAAAGCTGCAGTGATCAAAACAGTGTTGTACTGGCGTAGGACAAACATACAGACTAATGGAATGGGATGGAGAGCCCCAAATAAACCTCCACATGTGGTCAATGGTTTCTCAGCAAGGTTGCCAAGACCATTCAATAGAGAAGACAGTCTTTTCATTAAATGGTACTGGTAAAACTGCATGTCTACATGTAAAAGCATGAAATTGGAACTGCACTTGATGCTGTTTTAAAAAAATTAACTCAAAATGGACCAAAGACCTAAATTTCAGAGCTAAAGATACACAATTTATAGAATAAAACATAGGAGAGAATCTTCATGACCTTGGATTTGACAGTGGTTTCTTAAAATTGACACCAAAAGTACAGGCAACAAAAGAAAAAAAATGTTGAACTTTATCGACATTAAAAACTTTTGTGATCAAAAGATATTATCAAGAGAGTGAAAAGACACACCACAGAAAGAGAGAATATTTGTAAGTCACATCTAATAAGGATTTAATATCCAGGATATATAAGGAACTCCTACCCTTAACAACAAAAAAATAATAATTTTAAAAAGGGCAAAAATATTAACTAGACGTTTCTCCAAAAAGGATATACAAATGGCCAATAAGTATATGAAAAGCACTTCTGGCAAGGATGTCGAGAAATTGGAACCAAGTGTATTGCTGGTAGGAATCTACAGTAATGCATCTGCTGTGGAAAACAATTGGCAATTCCTCAAAAAGTTAAATACAGAATTACCACATGACCCAGCAATTCCACTCCACTCCTAGATAAATATGCAAAGAAATTGAAAATAGGGACTCAAACTGATATTTACACATCAGTGTTCATAGCATTAAACATAATAGCCAAAAAGTGGAAACAACCTAAATGCCCATCAACGATGAATGAAAAAACAAAATGGGCTATAAACATGCAATGGAATATTATTTGGCCATAAGAAGGAGTGAAGTTCTGATACACGGTATAATAAGGTAGATGAACCCTGAAAACATTACGTTAAATGAAATAAAGAGACATAAAATGACATACAAATTATGACTTCACTTATAAGGAAGTACCTAGAATAGGCAAATTCATAGAGACAGAGAGTAGAATAGATGTTTCCTGGAGCTGAGGTGTGGGGGAAATGTTTTAGCTTAATAAGTACAGAATTTCTGTTGGGGCTGATGAAAATGTTCTATAAATAGATACCAGCAATGGTTACACAATATTGTGAATACACTTAGCACCCCTGAATTGTATAATGGTTAAAATGATACATTTAATGTTATTTTTACTTTAACCACAATTTTTTAAATTTCAATTATAGTGATTTAGGTACATAAATTATCTATTTTGCAAATAGAGGTGGAAGGAAATATGAAGACATGAAAAAAATTACTAAATTCTGCGATTAATTATTTTCAATAGAAATAAAGCTCAAATGAAAGAAGTTCGTTTTTAGCTAACAATGGATATTCATTGAATATCCATTTTTTTTATGTCACATAGCTCCTCAGACCAACAAAACTTAAGAAAATTTAGGTAACCCTCCCCCAAAATTGGTAACAATAGTTTATTTTAAAAAAATTTTCCTGTATACATTGTATTTATTATTATCATTATTGTTACTAAGAATAGCTATATTGACTTTTTAAAAACTTACAGTTTACACAGGAAAAACTATTCAGAGTAATTCATGTAAGGGAGAGTTGGTGTACTGTATCTATGCTAGAGCATTTTGAATAATTTTAGTTTCTTGCAAAAATTTCTAAATTTTAATGCAATCTGTTTTTCTTTAGCTTGACAGGGCCAATTCTCTGTTAAATCAAACTGAACAACCTTACAGATACCTTATTGAATCAGTGCGTCAGAGAGATTCTAAGATTGATTCACTAAAGGAGTGGATTACTCAACTTGAGAAAGATGTCAGGTAAACCATCTACAAATCTTTTATTTGAATAATAAAGAAGTAAACGTAATACTGCTGTGGATTAATTTGGGTTGTAAATTGTTAAGAAAAAAATTACATAATGAAGGTGGTCTTAAGTGTAGTACCGAATATCTACTAGAGAAACTAAGTCACATCACATTAGGTATTCACATTCCACCTTATGATCAGAAGTGTTATCCTGGACATAACGCTAACCTTTTAACAAAGCACATGACAGTTATTCTGTCTTTGTTCCCCTAGAAATATGGGGCTAACCAAATGGAGAGGAGAACTATAAGCAGATGCCATTTGTGGAGTCAAAATTACTTTTCAAACATAATATGTATATGTTTATTTAGATTCGTGTTGACTTTGCCAAGGAATTTTTAGGCTTTTCTTCCCCTAAACCTTTAAGTAACCCATGAATTACCTAAATGTAAACAAATTTCTTTCACTTCCTTGAAGTTGTTTTCTTACATGACCCCTTATCCAAAAGACTTGCTCCACTTAATAATTATCCAAATTCTTTACATGTTCATCTATATGATTATTTTAATCTTTTTAAATTGCAGAAAAAGAGTGATGCTATACATAAAGAAGTTTTAACTTGTGATTGGTTGGTTACTTGGCTTACTTGTTATTAGATTTTAAGATTATTAGAATAAATCTTAGATTGTTACCATTTCATAAATATGGAAGCAAAGAATTTAAATGGGAAATGAAATTGTTAAATTAAGAAATTGGAAAATAATAAGGAGAAGATAGTTATTAAATCCAGGTTTCCTACGGTATATAACCAAAAACACAAAACTGTTGGTTATTAACTCCAAACTATGAATGTTTTTTTTGTTGAATCAGAATAATTATTTTCTCTCATTTCTATCCCAACCAAAATAATTGGTCCAGAACTTTACTCCTGGTATTAATTTTTTGATGATTTGATAAAATAATTTAAAATCATGTTTATGCTTTAAATGTCAACATAAATAACAATTTATTTCTAGATTATATTTAAAGTTAAAAATTTATTTAGAATGTATGTAACCAGCATTAATAAGTTAATTCAATGAATTAATTAAATAAATATTCTATAAATAGCTTTTGGGAGCAGATTCTGTTTTATCATTCATTAGGTACCTGGTTATCTTAGGGAAATTGAGGAAAGAACCCCAAATAAAACTTTTTCTTCCTATATTATATATTTCTGCTACAATTGAAATTTTGTATAGTCATTTAACCTTTGTGATCTTGGAGGGGGTATATAAAAGGCCTGTGGAAAAAATTACCCCTTTCTCAGTTTTCTGCAAATAAATTTATTTGAGTTTTTAGCTTACTAAGAATTAAGGAAAGCTGAAAATGTTGAAATAGAGAAAAATAATAGCTAATGATAGGAGAAAATTATAAAGACGAGCAAATTGAGCCTTAGAGAAATTAAGCAACTTTTCATCTGAGAACACGCAGCTTTGTTGGTAGGGCCAAAATTTGAACCCAGATCTGTCTGCTTTCTAAGTTTATACTCTTACATTATGTTATACTGCCTCCCTATGTCCTTTTTTGAATGAGGGATATTTTTTCATTAAATGCTATAATTAAGGAAGAGAAGCAAAAAATATATATAGTAATAGTATAGAATAATGGTTTAAAAGTAGGGCATTCATGAGTTGTTAATTGTTATGGCTGGGCGATGGATACATGGGGGTTATATTTTCTCTCCTCTTTCAAAGTATTCCATAATAAAGTCTTTGTAAAAAACAACAAATTTTAAAAGGAAGTGCATACATGCTCTATAGATCAATTGCAGGGGCTCCAGTCCAGATCAGTACTTCGTTTTGGATTGGAGCAAATCAGTTGAACTCTAAACCTCCGTTGTTCAACGACGGAACTTTGGGCAACGATAGCAGTATTCCAAAAATGCACTGTCCTGTGTGATAGCCACTAGCCACATGTCGCTGTTGAGTATTGAAGTTGTAAATTTGTTATTTAAATTAAATTAATTTTAATTGCTTCTTGTGGCTAGTAGCTATGGTATTGGACACTACAGCTACTTTTCTCATCTGTGAAATGATATTGGTACTAACAGCACCTGATTTAAGTGGTTTTGCTGAAGATTAAATGATAAGATCTTTGTAATATGTATGCCACTGTGCCTACACATTATAAATGCTCTATAAATGTTTACTATTCGTATTTTTCTTACATTTAACAAATGTTTATGTTGAAATTATCTTAAAAGTGAGACATAACATTTCTCAAAATATGTTGAATTTGGACCAAAATTAAGACTCCCCTAATAACAGCAACAGTAATCATAAAAACTATGCCAATTATGGAATTACCTACAAAAAAAATTTTGTGCGAAACATCTGAGTCCTTTAAAGCTATCTGTGTTTCATAAATTTATTGTATAATATTTTAGTACATTCTGAACTACTATTTCACAGGATATGAAAGCTTGCTCTTGATTAAAGTAACTACCTTCTAATATGAAAAATGAAAGTGCTTTCAGTAGTTTAATTATGGCCTTTGAGATGCTGTAGATGTACCCTGATGACATGAGTGAAATAATGTGATACCATAAAAAACTCAGCCCAGTCAACAAGTCAGATACAGCAAGAGAGATCATAGTTCTATCTACCATCACCCCTCCTCTGAGCTGATGACATTCCACATGTAGTGGAATTATCCTCCTGGGCTTTCACTGCACACCAACCTGGTTTTCTTTCTCCGGGTAAATGTGTTTGGAAAATACAGATATTAATGTGATCAAGGGATAGTTGTGAAAAAGTAATGAAGTAACATATAAAGCTTCTGGCACATGGGAGAAACTCAGAAAATGTTACGTCGCTTCCTTTTGTCCTTCATTATTTCAAAATTTAAACATTGGATGACCCACCCAAAAAGATTACTAAGTGATTATGTTCCTTGAAAATTCCCATTCCTCTTTGCTAGGTGTTGATTTTAATAGTAAAGAATATTTACATTAGTTAATTATTTTTTAAAATGTTTCTCTAGCTTATATGATAAAGGCTCTTTAAAGAACTGAATAATTGTATCATTTTCTTAGAAAACAAAATAATACCACTATACCACACCACAACTTGCAAATTTAGCTATTTATGTGATATATTCAATGTCTAGAAAGATTAGAGTAAATTTGCAATAAAATGAACTTGTTATCAACATGTTAAATACTAACATTTGAGATATCACTATTAACTACTTTAAATTTCCCTATCATTAAAGTAATAATACATTCTAAAGGAGGTACTGTTATTTCTCCTCCACCAAGCCACAAGAGACAGCCTGCGTTCTATAGTTCAATTTGTAGTTCAGAGCGGAAGGAAGCGTGGAAACAATAATTAGTATATATTGTCTTTCCCTGTTGTCAGTTTTTGTTTATTCTTAACTCATAGTTTAAGAAGAAAAAGACTAGATCATCAAGTACTTTTGTAAGGCTAAGCCAGGGTATATTGATCCAGGAAGTGAAGGAACAAGATATCAGGAATATGTTTTCATATAGCCAGTGAAATAGAGCCATAAACATGAATTCCTGGGTAATAATTAACAGCGAATTGAACAATTATAGGTGTTATATACCATTCACGATAGATGTGCTTATAAGGAGATTTATTTTGTAGCTCCTTTATGAGTCATGCATAGAAGCTTTGTATTTTTAAAGGTTAGTTTCCACTGTTATGAAATGTGTTTTATGGAGACTGAACTTCTATTAAGTAATTACATACATACTGGGAGAAAACAGAGTATAATAATCACCATATTCAGTTTTAGAGACCTACATGTTGAAGGTGGTCTCCCTTGTGGTTTAGGAGTGAGAAGGCAGACTGGGGAAATACATACCCAGGTTTTGTCTGTGGAGTCCTTACTGTTTGTGATAAAACTAACATTCTGCAGACAGAACTGAGTTGCTCTGTAACCCAGTTTATCCACCAACATTTTGTTCCATGTTATATGGTTATTTTAGCTATTTAAATATGGAATATTTGCTTTATTATGGGGGAAAATAAACTTTATATATAAAGCATTTTTAATGAATTACCCAGTCAAAATGTTTTAATTACGTTATGTTTTATTTACTGGACCTGTTGGTATTTGACAGTATGTGTATGGAGAGTTTATGTACTGTATGTGAGTGTATGTACACATGTACTGTGTGTATGTGTGTACATGTATATGAACATTAACACATACCTGTTCTTTGAAAATTCCTATTTCTGTTTCCTGAATGTTTATTTTAATTCTGAAAAAGATTTTTATCTTCAAAGTGATTCTAGCTACAGATAGAATTCTAGAGTGGTAGAAACATCTGATCTTTACCATGCTTTGGGAGAGTCTGGCAGAACATGGCACTCAGTTTCCTTTATATCATTTAGCTGTTTTCAATTCTGCGGCTCAGTAGGATCTCTGACGCCTCACTCCAAAAGTCAATCTGTTTTTCTGCCCAGCTGCTTACCTTTATTGGCGTTTAATTACTGTTTTCCTAGGATGCCTGTTTTTCATCTAAACTAGTAATACTATATAGCATTTATGTAGAGTTTTATGTGTTTAATGTTTTACATAATTATTCAGTAGATAATTCACATATCCCTTTGACATACACAAGTATTATTTTCCACTTTTACAAATGTGAAAACTGAGGTTCAGTGGGGGAGGGGGTGTGCTTTAAACCACACAGCTCAGTCAGTGGCACAGTTGAAAACAAGTCAGAATTGCACGTAGTTTTTCTTCGCAGAGGACAAACTATGATGCTTCCTTGGGAAAATTCTCTATTACTAGGAAGGAGGAGAATGTGAGCTTTTTCCTCTTAAGTCCTTAAGAATTACCGGTTCTTCCAGAATACCTACTACTATACCTTGAATTTAAAAAAGTTTCTTGCCTGATATTTTAAAAACTGGTGGCTTTCCATTTTCTTAGTTACACCTTAAAACGTCTTACCTATTTAGCAGAACAATTCTCATTCATTTTACCTTCACAGATTTCGTTTTGACATTGAAGGAATTATGTTGCTTAAATTCATTTTTGCTTTTCTTATTTCTTGTAGTGCTGGCTGAGTAGATTCAGTCAAAGAATATGTCATTTAATTGTTCTGATTTTTATATGTTGAATGATAAAACTCCAGACAATATAAGCCTCAAGTATTTATCTTTTAAAATATAATGTCCTTAACAATTAAGCGTCTTACCCTTTCCTGTCAAAAAATAGGTCACTTTAAAGGGAAATTCACAATGCAGACTTATAAATTGAAGCTGGAACTAAGAATTTAAGAAGCTTGAACTAAAAATTGTTTTTTCAAGTTTACCACAGACCAAATATCTGATTCATTTATCTAACTCAATTATATACCTGGTGATTTAGTATGTGGTAAATTATAAACTATGTACTACTTCAATTTTAAGGGCAAATGTTTTAATTTGACTTCCAATGTCCATAGAGTTTTATGTATAAGTATATATGTATAAAAAATGTATGTTTTTATTTCTCAATGACAATACATACTTTCTTTTTACCTTTTGTATAAGTCCCACCTCATCTTTTTACATTTCAGAAGTAAGCAGTCATATTTAACACTAATTTTATCCCTTACTAGGCAGGAAAGTATTCTAAGAAAGCACCTCAGTTGCACTGTCAAATGATTATTAAAAGAAAAGCGTGGGTACAAAAAAACTAGGCCATTGATTAAATAAAACATTACAGTAGCTGGTCTGATATCTTTATGCACTATAAATTTAATTTATCTTTAATTCAAAACGTTAGATTTGTCTTTAGCCTTTTGCTATTTACTATTTATTTATTCATTAAATTTAAAACAATATGATGACTTTTTAAAACTCGGTGTTTTTTCCCCCAGCAATTTAAATAAAGAAAAGTCAGCTTTACTACAGATGAAGAATCAAATGGCATTAGATTTAGAACAACTTCTAAATCATCGTGAGGTACTTTTTACATTTTGTCTTAATTTTTACCACTTTAGGCTTTTTTTAAGTCTTACATTAAGATTATTGGATCTTAGTTTTCCATGTTCGTTAATGACGTCTCCTGTTTATATTCAACTTGTGGTACTTTATTCCTTATGAATTAATTTATATTTTATATTTTATAGTTAATTCTTATTTCTGGAATGCCACTTCTTGTAGACCCTTATTGCCTTGTTCATATCGCTGTCATTGAATTTCTACATTATCTCTTTCTCCCACTAGACTGTAAATTTTTTTACTGCATTTCTACCTTATTCATAATTCTATGCCCATTATGCCTAGTGTACAATATTTGTGTTGAACTTTAAAGTTTTTTTTTTCATTTGTTCCTCACCAAAAATCTTTTATAGTTAATATAATCCACACTTTATAAAAGGAGAAATGAAATTTAGGTGACTTGCCCAAAGCCAGTTAGTAACTAAGAGAATCCCAGTTGTTTCAGTCAGATTTATTGAGGTATAATGTACATACAGTAAAATTCACCCCTTTTAGCATACAGTTCTATGATTTTTGACTCACACAGTTGTGTAACTATCACCACAGTCAATATGTAAAATAGTTCCATCACCCCAGAAAGTTCCTTCATGTCCCCTTTGTAGTGGCCCTTTTCCCCAGCTGCAGTCTTAGCAACCACTGTTCTGCTTTCTATCCCTATTGCTTTGCCTTTTCCTGCAAAAGGCATTATTCTTTTCCAGAATGTCATATGAATGAAATTATCAGTAGTAGTCTTTTCAGTCTGGATTTTCACGTGTACCATAAAAAAGATTCATCCATGTTGTTGCAAATATTAGTCATGTGTTCCTGTTTATTACTGAGTAATATTCCATTGTATGAATGTACCACAGTTTTTTAATCCATTCACCACTTGATGGACGTTTGAGTTATTTCCATTTGAGGTCATCTTTATAAATAAAGCTGCTGTAAACAATTTTGTATGTGTTTTTGTGTAAATACAAGTTTTTATTTCTCTTGATAAATACCCAGGGGCAGGATTGCTGGGTCATATGGAAAGTGTATGTTTAATTTAAAAGAAACTGTCAAATTATTTTCCAAAGTGACTGTACCTTTTGCATTCCCACCAGCAATCAATGAGAGTTCTAATTGCTCAGCGTCCCCACTAGCAGTTGATATCGTGAAACGTAGCTTTTCAATCTAATACATTTTTTCCACTGAACTATCAGTGCCTTGTCTTAGCCATGTTTTTACGATTTTGTTATCCTAACAGAGACACAAATGCTCAAAACAGATCATTGGTTTACGAGTATCCTGAAGACATTTTTCCAATCTGGGAAAGATATACCAGGTATTTGGTAAGAAATTATTGGAAGGACATGATTTAGAGAGATCAACTAGGAACTATTACTGGAAGCAGTTCAAAGGTGCATATCCTAGAAATGGTTTCAGGGAGATTGGGGGATTGTCTCTTCGAAATGACCTTTGGAGTAAGTTCTCTTAAAGGTGTATTTTATATGATGGGTGAAAGAGATAGAAGGTATCCCTGGACTAGATTTTAGAGATGACTTTTAGGTAGATAAGTAGATCTAACAACAGGTTACAGACTAGGAAAAGGTTCTCTGAAGGTATTTATTCGTTTTTCTGATTCCAACATTCCAAGCCTTATCTACTGACTCTTATGTCCTAAGATTCTGCCTTCAAATAATTGTTTCTTCACTGTGGAAGCCTGATCCATTCACTATGTGGATTTTTCACAAATGTCTTTAAATTGAATACTTAAGAGACAGTAAATACAGATGTCCATTCGGTCATACCAATTTTTATTTCTGTAAAGCTGCATAACAAGTATTTTCAGAATGGCAACTTACTTGATTTTAGAAGATTATGCTAGACTCTGAAAAATACATGAGCAACTTTAATTTGTATATTTTGTACATCATGCTTGGAATCATATTATTCATGAGTCCCAATAAAAACTAAAAGTTTTATTCAGTGGTCTAAAATTTGAATAGGTTTAGAACAAAATATTTAAACATGAAAATTAAATACAAGCAGGATGAAATTACTCATATAAATTGCCTACTATTAGCGTGGCATCAATGAATTTCACATGGACGCACATCTGATTAAATAATTGTCAGTTAATATTCATGCATTTGTTAATACTTCTTCATTTTGGCAATTATATTTTAGTAATCCAACATTGTAACTTTTTTTAATGCCAAACATCTAAAGTAACCTTTTATTCTTTAGAAAGCAAAGTTTAAAAACAAAAAGTCTGTTACAAGTTTTTAATCTTTTCTGAGAAACAATTTAATACCAACTTGCACAGTATATGCAGATGCAAAAGCAAGTGCAAACTTCTTTTATGGAAACAGAGAAGCCAGTGACTCAGGGAAGGGCTGGAGCACTCACTTGAACATTTACTTGATGAAACAGAGTCTGCAGGATTAATGTTACTCATTTTATAGCTCTTGGGGGTCAAAGGTTCAGTATAGCCAGTAAGTACAGTTGGATAAGAATGACTCTGATAAATATAATTTTTTGAAAGTAAAAATCAGGGCTGAGCTAACGTGAGGCAAGCAAGGCACCTAGGGCACAAATGTAGGTGTCCACTCTCAGAGGTGTGCACCAAGCAGGGTGAGCACCTGAGATTTTCCCTCACCCAGTCAGGGCTCTGGGAAAAAGACCTAATATGACTCATTGTTTGAATCTGCTAAATTTTCTCAGTTTAAATGACTGATTCATAAAGAGACCAAATGAACATTTTAAAGTTTTTTCATTTTCTTTTTGCGCTGGACAGCTCATAACCTTTTAAACAGTGTCACTTCGTTCTGATAAGACATGTATGTGGTCACGTAATATGAAGTGAGATCACCAGCTCATTTGCATAGTTATCAAGTATGTAGTAAATGAAGAAAGGAAACAGGTGGGATAATTCTAGGTTGACAATTCTAGGACATTTGGATCATGGCCACACAGGGTTTTTATTTTCTTTATTAGTGTTAGCTAAGAATTATTAGTTTACAAGTAATTCCTCTCCTGTTAGGAGTTCAATTGTGATATAAACATTTCTAGCAGAGATAAAATTCTTATTGGCCTTCTATTCTATAAATTCTTAGCATTTATATATTCAAAAAATAGTTGTGTGTATTTGGAATTACAAATGGTGTATTAGGTGATTTTGTTTCTCAACTTTTCATTAGAGAAAATGTATTAATAATAAAAAAATATTAAAATGTGAAGAGAGGGTGGGTATGGAGAAAAATAGCATTTTTAGGTTCCCTTTTCAGACTAGAAAGCTCAGTTCAGATGGGTAAATATATTAGGTTAAAGGATCTGTACAACAAATAATAAAAGCTGTTATCATGAATTGAATTACAATCTCATACCTACATGAATTGCAGTCTCATGTTTACATCTCTCCATTTTAAATTTTCCAAGTTCTATCCCTGTATGCAGTGAAACCTTCATAAAGCAGAGTAATGGGAGGAGGCAAAATCTCTCTCCTCACTAAATTCCTTCCATTAAGATACATTTTAATGTCATGGCCTCTGCCTTTATGGAAGATCAAAACAAGATCTGGTGTCATCTCTCTTTGTTTTGTGAAACTATTTAAGGCAGTCTACTAAGTACTTCTATTTATATTACATAATTTAGTCTTTACTACAAGTCCACTGAGATAAATATCGATGTCCCCACTTTTACAGATGAAACTGATGCCGGTAAGAATTAAGTAACTCAACTATGATTACATGCTTACTGTCAAAACTAGAAGTAAATACTTTTTTTTTTTTTTTAATCTGAAATAAAAGCTTATGATCTTCCTCCTTAGTCCCATTTACAAAAAAACTTTCGTGATGAATTATTACTTGCTCTAGTTCCAGGAAAAATTTTGCCTCTGTAGATGAAGTTGTCTTTCTTTTTCGTCAGAAAATGAAAACTATGTAATTTAATGTATTTCCTTTTTGTCTTAGTAGCCAGAAAACCCAGAGCCGAATATCTTATCCAGGTGTTATAATCTCTTTTTTTTTCTCCCTCTTTCACTTTTGATGCCTCAGAATAACTTTTTTGTTTTGTTCAAGTGAATTATAATCTTCTTTACCCTTAAATGTCTTCACTAATAGGTTTAAAAATCTAAAATATAAACTTTAAATAATTGAGTTAAAAAGAGGTAAAGGAAAAGATCAAGTAATAGGATCTCACTCTTAGATAATAGTAGCAGGGCTTCAAATTAAACATTCAGTTTTGAGTACAAGATATGTGATTCCCACGAATGGATTCTTTCTTGTTGACTATACCTCTCAGGAATCTTCAATGGCTTTCATTTTTCATCCATTTTTATCCACTCATATTTATCTTTGGAAACTCTAATTCTGATTTTCTTTTCTATATATTTCATCATGTGTCTGGAGAATATAAACTTTCAAGAGTAGGAAAACTACCTTTAATCAGCCAAATGTCTAATAGAGTACTGAGCATAATTTTAAGAAGCTGATGTAAAAAGTCCTTTCCTAATTTCTTTTTCAACTGTACTAAGGGCAGTGGTAAGAGCCCCATTTAGGAAGCTATTCTCACATTTCACTGAGTGATGGGGGTGTCCTGAACTGGATTGGTGATGATGGTATCTGACAAAAACAGACCAATTTGAAAGCTATTTAGAAAACAGAATTATGAGGTTTGGCGATTGATTGAATTAGGGAATGATGAAGAGAGAAGAAATCAGAACTAATGCCCACAGTTTTGGCTTGTGTCATGAGTTTTTGATGGTACTAAAATAAAACATTTAAAAAATGTAGGTTCTGGAGCCCAAGCAAGAGAACTCATCAGTAGGTAGAGACTTGAGGGTCACAGCATAAAGATAGTGCTTTACATGAATATAGAAAGTACTAGATTAAATGAACTAGTAAGAGTATATAGAGTCAGAACATAACAAGGCCCAGGACAAAATTTTGGAGAGCAATACCATTTAAGGGCTGGGCAGAGGAAAAAGCACTCACACAAAGAAGAATGAGCAATGACCAGAGAGATGGCAGGAACATCAGTAGAGTCGAGTCAGTGAAGCCAAGAAAGAACCATTCAGCAGTGAATAGGCTATCAAAGGGCCAAGTAAAAGAAAGATAAAAACAGAAGTGTGATTTGGATTTAACAAGATACTGAAGGACTTGCAGTAGAGCTAACACAGATTACTGTGAATTGATGAATGAGTAGAAATTGAGAAGTAATCATAGGAAAAAATAGCCCTTAAGATATATGAATAACATATATGAATAATAGGATGATCAGAGAGGGAGCCTGAGACCAAGAGCTTTTTCCCAAAGTTGGAGAGTATCCAGTTTAAATGGTGATAGGAAGGAGCCATAGAGAGACACTGAAAGTACAAAAGAGAAATAATAACCAGTTGAGCAAAAGTGTGAAGAAAGAAGGAGATCCAGAGCAAAGTTAACTTTAGATAGGAGGGGTACCCTTTCCATTTTGAAAAGTAGAAATGAAGATTATGTTAAGGTACAAGTAAGTATGTGATACGGTGGTAAGAATTTAGGGAGTTCCCACATAATGGCAAAAAGATACAGGGTCATAGTTTTGAGGAAAATTCTCCATGAATGTTTGTTAAACTAATTATGGTCCTTTCCAGTCTTCAATAATAATTGCACTGGAAGCTGTCAAATAGAATAGGCAAATAGGAAGCTTTAGAAACTAGCCTTTAACATATCCTTATAACCTCCCCCTCAAAAAGTAAAATTCATTCTGATAACTGATATTTCAACTAAAAAAGGACAGAAGTTCTCCTACACCCAAGACAATTGTAGAGAACTATCTGCAAGTAGCCAATAGGAAGTCATCTCTGAAAACTTTGCCTAGAATAAATCTACTCCTAAAACCCTGCCTGGACATGGTAGCTATACCCACAGCAACCTCCATGGTATGAACCCTCTACGTAGTAATATATATTTGTGGAATATATGATCAATGTCAGATCTGCCTAAGACCCGGGATTCTTCTACCCTTGCCCTCAGTTCTCCTGCCAGTCATCTCTCTCAGGGCCCACAGGCGTAGCCAGCACTCTTCACTAAGTACCTAGAATGTGCCAGGCCCCACACTTGTGTGACTGGTGGACTAACTCCTACTGTCCCAGGTAACTTGCCTCTTAACTGCAGAGCATGTCACTTAACAAAAAGAAAACAAACCCTGTAGTTAGCCAGTTTTCTTAAAAGTGAAGTCACAGTATAATTATCATTTTTTCATGGTATGTTTATGTTCCAGGATTCTAACTCCTATGTTCTTTGTGATTTCTCGGAAAGTTTCAGGAACATTTCAGCATCACAAGTGCCCCTTAGGCAATCTACTTCATAAAGAGTGCAAACAAATTACATTTTTCTATATGTGTGTCATTCTTTTTGGTTCGTACTTAACTGTTTTGAAATTTTTTTAAGAATACCTTTTTACATGTTTTTCTTAAACATCTATGTAGTTTTTTACAGTCAGGATGACTGCGGGGAAAAACACTGAATGAGTAAGTTAATTTTTCTTTCAGTGAAGATGTAATTATTTCTCAGATTCATACATTTCTTATCATAGTGGTACTCTTCAAGTTTGTTTTTGATTGAATGTAAATGAGTATTTTAAAGAAAGATTGCTATGGTGAAACCCAAAGCACACATACAAGATAAGTCATACTTTCCCTATAAAGTTTTAGAATGCTTATTTTTTTCATATAAAGGTATGTGCATTCAGGTCTGAGGAAATTCAGGGAGAAAAATATGGCAAAAAATATTCATTGCAAATGTTGACTTTACATATACTTTAAATATACAGAACCAAACCTATTATATAACAGTAATAATAATATCCTGATGAGTTTTTATAACTTTTTTCTTCCAAAACATTTAAAAAACACTTTTAGATCAATTATGTTATACTACCATACATAAGGGTCAGTTATGGTTTGCTTTTAACCAAGTATACCTGGGAATAAGCAATCACAGAACAGAAAAGTTTTAAATTACCCCTCCAGAATATCTCTCTAAGCCACCAGCAAGAGAGAGGTGGCTTCTTGCTTATGCTTTGTAGAATTTAAGAGGGCATTAAGCTTTTCCCCAAAATAAGTATTTTTCAGTTCATAATAATAATGTTTAATATTTGTATATTACTTTATAGTTCTTTTTATTTTCATATATTCCACTTAAGCCTCACAAGAGACCCATGATGGTCTTATACCCATTTCACAGCAGCAGTAACTAAGTCTCAGTTGTCCATTCTGTGGCCAGTTAACTCTCCTCAATTTTGAATTGCATATAAGACACTTGAATTTCTTTTAGATTGTATTCTGTGGATCTCTATATTTATGTGGACTTGCACAGAACTTAGTAGAAGTCGGTCAAATTATTTTTATTTTCATAAGTATGTTTGCTTCTTCTTTAATCTTATCATCATCTTCCTTAAAATTACAAATATCTTTGTTGTATCCTGCAAGTAAAACTGTCTTGTGTGAAGCAATATGCTATCTCATCATAAAAATATTTTACCTGTGTATATATGCCCTTTCAACTTTTTCCACATCACATTTTCACATCTATTTTGTGTTGTATAGACATGTCATTTTCTTTTTTCTTTTCTTTTTGTTTTTTAACTTTTATTTATTTTAAGTGTGTTTTTCTAGGACACGTCAGCTCCAAGTCAAGTAGTTGTTTCAGTCTCGTTGTGGAGGGCGCAGCTCACAGTGGCCCATGCAGGGATCCATCCGGCAACCTTGTTGTTAAGAGCACCGCACTCTAACCAAATGAGCTAACCAGCTGCCCCTGTCATTTTCTTTCCTTCTTTTATTTTTAATGAAGTGTTTATTTTTCCACTACAGTTTAGAAATTTGGTATTTTTCTTTTACAAAGTAGTACACCTCTCTGACGTTTTTTTATTAGTAAAGAACAAGTAAGTAAATGACTTCTGCTATCATTTCTATCCCTGTGTTTTTATGACTCTCTTAGTATAGTACCAGTTTGGTTAGTATAACAAACCAAACAATTGTAGGACATAAAGAGACACACAAAACAAATTGCCAAGTTATAAAATAAGTCTCTGGAAACGTGTACTGGCCAAGAGAGAACATTGACAATGATAAGAGATAATTATGGTTATAATTCTGTTAGGTACCAAGTCACTGATCACATATCAAAGAGCCAATGCTGAGCGGAGGCTGGAAATACAACATGGAGAAAGTATTGGCACTGGGAGTGGGTCACACTCTGGAAATCAGTGCTCAAAACAGAGAGTGGAGTTTAGAGTCTGAAGCTGATGATGCACATCAGCAAGAATATGCATCAAAAACTGTCAGATGATACTGAAACAGCAGAGGCCAGAAACCAGACAGCAGCTAGATGAACACCTACGGAAGGGAAAGCCAGGCACCAGGGGACATGCAAACCAGAAGACACAGCAGCCAGCAGACCATGGTGCTGTTCAGTAATCAGGTGAGCTGAAGGGTCCATACAAATCAGAACAGAATCAGGTGCCCACACTTCTGTTTTAAGTCAACATTGGCAGTAGATTTCAACTCAGAGGCCTATCTGAGCATGTTAATACTAGCTTCCTCTACCTGGATCACTGTTGAGAATGACCTTAAGATAACATCCAAGATCAGGAAAGAATGTTTCAGGTGATTAGTTGTGTCCCCTAGGCTATGACAGCACAGTTATCTCTCATTCATGTAAACACTTGAGCTCTCACTAAGCTTTCAGTCATAGATAGCGTGTGGCTCCAAAAATGTTTATGTCACCTGAAATGCTTTAGACTTAGGAGTAGATAGGCCTTATTCTGCTCTGCTCTGCTGTGCTCTGCTCTGGCCAGGACTTCTTTCTGTGTTCTGTTCTAGGCCCCAAACTTTTCATACTAGCAGATAATCTGAGGAAAACAAGCAAGGTGATGAATCCATATCTCCAAGGGTTGGAATTAAAATCTGAGGATAGACGTTATAAGGAGACATATTTTGTAGTTTTGTTTTCTTATTGTTGTTGTTTTGCTTTGTTTTATACAGAGGCTGTGTTAAATAACTTGAAGATCCCTTCTAAATATGAAATTTTTTGTGCCAAAGGCCTTAAAAGAAGGCATATGTGTTGTTGTATAAATGACAGCTCTGAACCCTAAAAGACCTGCATTTAAATCCTACTTTTACTTCTTAATAGCTAATGACCTTGGCTAAATTTCTTTAAACCTCACTTTCTTCATCTTCACAATTGAAGTAATATCTACCTCCTTGATATTTATGAGAGGATTGAATTTTTATGTAAAATACTTAACACAAAGCCTGGTACATAGTAGATATTCAGTAATGTTAATTCTTGTTCTTTCTCTTCCTCTCTCCACACCTAAAAACTTTATATTCTCCTCTTGATGCTAAGAGACAGTCCTAGGATGAGGTTAGCTTACAAATGGGAGCAAGTATTTAGATAGAAGACTGCGGGATGGTGGAAAACAGCAGTTTGCGGTTGTAGATACTTATGCTATTCTTTAACAATTTTGCCATGCACATCTGTTTTGTCTAGTATTTAGAGTTTAGTGCATTGACACTGAAGATGTATTTTAACGTCATCAAAAATCATACATTAAACGGTGCTAAAATTTGATTTGATAATTTAAAATTCTTACTGAACACTCAGTATAGAATGGATGACTACGAATTAAATTTGCATTTTCTTTTAAACTATTAATTGTGTTAGATGTGCTAATGATATTAACATTTTGGTGTGTGTTTCTTTTTTTAATCTTCATCTGTTAAAAATCTCTACTGAAGCCTTTACAAGTAAAATGACCTGAGGTCTGAAATCTGCTTCAAAATATTTTCCCCAAAACTGGCAAGGAAATAGATAAAACAGTGTTGACAAAACAATCTGGCAGTTCCTCAAACAATTAAACATAGTTACTATGACCCAGCAATTCCACTCTGAGGTGTATAGCCAAGAGAAATTAAAATGTGTCCACCACAAAAACTTGTGCGTGAATGTTTATAGCAACACTATTCACAGTAGCCAAAAGATGGAAACAACCCAACTGTCCGTAAGCTGATGAATGGGTAAACAAAATGTGGTACAGCCGTACAATAGAATATTATTCAGCCATAAAAAGGAATGAAGTACTAATAAATGCTATAACATGGATAAACCTTGAAAAAAAGTATGCAAAGTGAAAGGAGCCGGTCACAAAAGACCACATATTATATGCTTCCATTCATATGAAGTGTCTACAGCAGGGAAATCTACAGAGACAGAAAGTCAATTAGAGATTGCTTAGGACTTGGAAGTTGGGGGCATGGTGGGATAGAGGAGTGATAGCTAGAGGAGTCAGGATTTCTTTTGGAGGTGATAAATGTTTAAAAATTGACAACAGTAATGGTTGCACATGTCCGTGAATATACTAAAGACCATTATTTATACTCTTTAAGTGGGTGACTGTGTGATGTGTGAATTATATCTCAATAAAACTGTTTTTAAAAACAACATTGCAAAAAATGTTGATAATTGATCAAGGTGGGCAATAGAAACTGAAGGCTTGATGTGCTAAGCTCTCTTCTCTTTGTATCTTTGAAAATTGCCATAATAAAATGTTTTTTAAATACCCTTTTAGATAAAGTTTAAATATTGTAGGTATGGTTTTAAACGAAGTTAGTTTTTACCTTGGATTTATCTTAAGTAGAAATGATGCACAGAATTATCTGACCTGTTAGTCATGATACTTTGTTATTCCTATGTAAAAGCACTTACATTTAACCTCCAGTGGAGAACATAGTTTGCATTATACTTGTCAGAGCTATTTTCATCAAGAAATGCCATCTATGTGTCCCCTTGCCAACATCTTTGCAGAGTTTACAACTTTCAGCAATTTATTGGCATGAACTATGCAATACTGTTAAGCAGCTGCTCTGCAGTTGAGCTGTTTTAATATGCCACCACTCCATGCAAATAGTTTATATTAAATGGCCAAGATATGCGCTTTTGGATTCAAGAAAGCAGTATCTCACTTTCATAGAGATTATTTGTACAGTAACAATCATTATCATCATCATCATCATCTGGAAATTTCATAAGAATTTTCTTGCCACTATTCCATTTCCAAGAGTAATTATTGTACTGCAATGTGGTTATTATTGTTTTGTTTCAGTTTTATGCTAAGTTTCAATTATATGATCAGATGTATTACTGCATTTATTAATTTTCATGAATGGTTCATTCATTCTTGACTGTAATTTTCTTATGTATTGGATATACTAGAATTACAACATCCATACTATTAGCTTTTTAAAAATGAGTATAAAAGCATGTTAGAATTAATACATATTTTAAATCAGACTTTATGGAATAGAATTTAAGGGTCTCAAAATGGTAAAAGGAAAAAGAGGACTGAGGCATGGTGCTTTTCCAGTATTTGAATTTTACAGTGAACAAGTAATGCTTCTATAATTTAAAAAAAAAAAAACACAAGAATTTAAATATATATTTTGAATAAATTAATGGAAGATTTGCTAGGAGTAGGTTGGAACTGTCAAAATGAATAGACTCCAGATTAGGACGTGGAGCGTCCATTTTGTCATTTTGGAGAAGAGAGCCTACTTTCTACCTGGGGACTCTAGAGTGAAGTCTGCTAGACAAATTTTCTTATCCACATGTACAGATATTGTACTCAACTCTCTCATTCAAATGAATGGCCCATAACAGCAGAAAGAAAACATTTACTCTCTTTCATTCATAAGTTGGAACACACAACCAAAGACCATCAGAAACTAGAAGAAAATTAATGGAACAAAAGAGAAAATCTCAATAAACAGAACTGAACCCTCACCCCAGAGTAAACAAACAACAAAATTCTGGAGCAGAAAAAAACTTAGTATTGTAACTAGTTTCTTCAGAAACATTTGAGAAAGTAGTATTTTCATAAAATAAGAAACAGTGAACAAAAAATGTTTGTGATTTTTTTTTTAAAGATTTTATTGGGGAAAGGGAACAGGACCGTATTGGGAAAGACTGTGTACATCTGGGGCTTTTCCAAGTCAAGTTGTTGTCCTTTCAATCTTGGTGGGGGCGCAGCCCACCATCCCTTGCGGGAGTCGAGGAGTCCGACAAACTTGTGGTTGAGAGCCTGCGCCCTCCAACCAACTGAGCCATCTGGCCACCCAGGAGTTGAGCAGCAGCTCGCTGACTTCATTCTAGTTGTGGAGGGCGCAGCTTGCCGGTCTATGGGAGAATCGAGCCAGCAGCACCATTGCCCAGAGCTTGCGCTCTAACCAATTGAGCCACCTGTCTGCCCTTGTGATATTTTTTAAATTTGCTGAAATCAAAATCATAAAGTTATAAGTAAGTAAAAATGCCAATAGAAGGATATGAGGAAAAGTCAATGAACTCTCCTAAAACTTAGAAAAAAAGGTAAAAAGATGGAAATTAACAAGGAATAGCTAAACAATGTAGAAGATTCCATAGAGAAAGAAAATACGGACAAAGAAATAAGAATCAGCTTGGTATTATAGTTTTCAGAAATTTGATTTTAGAAGACAGGCAGGTAATACCATCAAAGTTCTGAAGGAAAGCACAATACTTTTTCTTCTGCAACACCCTCTCGGAAACTTACTAGATCATGTGCCATCAAGTAAATAAAAGAAGGAAACAGAGAAACAGAGAGATGCAAGAAATAATGGAGCTTGCCAAGATGTACTATAAAAAGAAATTTCAGAGTAACAACTGTGCATCATTCTTAAAAACAGTTCAAGATTGATTCCAGCAAACATGATTAAAAAGCTAGATAATCTTAGGTAATATTTTTTAAAAGGCATATATTGTTTCCATCAATGAAGGAAAAAAAGGCAGGACTTGAAGAAAAGGAAATAACTCTCTAGAAAACTCAGGGTTGAAATAGGAACCAGAGTAAATGGCATGGTTTTGAGCAATAGATGCAATGTAAGAAAAAGAAGACAGTTGAACTTGGTACTTGAAACATTCTCCTTTGAACATCAGAGGTTCCTTTTCTGTGAATTTAATCATACTCTCGGCTCTGCAATGAAAAGTGTTTATAAATCATTAGACAATACCACAAATAAGCCTATTGATGAATCAGAAAAAGGACAGTTACACAAGAGAGGCAAACAATGAAAAGCTAGGAAAATGAAATTGCAAAAGTCAAGTCCACTTGGGAGCAATGTCTCTTCGGGTCCTCTGCCCATTTTTTAATTGGATTGTTTGGGTTTTTTTGTTGTTTTATGAGTTCCTTATATAGTTTGGATATTAGTGCCTTATCAGAGGTTTTGTTTACAAATATCTTCTCCCATTCTGTTGTTTGCCTCTTTGTTTTGTTGATGGTTTCTATTGCTGTGCAGAAGCTTTTTAGTTTGATAGAGACCCATTCATTTATTTTTGCTTTCCCTTGCTTTTGAGGTCAAATTCATAAAATTCTCTCTGAACCCCAGGTCCATAAGTTTAGTACCTATGCTTTCTTCTATGTAGTTTATTGTTTCAGGTCTTATGTTCAGGTCTTTGATTCATTTTGAGTTAATTTAGGTACATGGTGACAGACATACAAATGGCCAACAGATATATGAAAAATGCTCAACTTCACTAGCTATTAGGGAAATGCAAATCAAAACCACAATGAGCTACCACCTCGTACCTGGTAGAATGACTATTATCAACAAGACAAGTAATGACAAGCATTGAAGAGGCTGTGGTGAAAAAGGAACCCTCATACACTCGGTGGGGATGTAAGTTGGTTTAACCACTATAAGAAACAGTATGGAGCTTCCTCAAAAAATTGAGAATAGAATTACCATATGACCCAGCAATCCCTCTTCTGGGTATCTACCAAAAAAATCTGACAACATTTATACAGAAAGATATATGTACCCCATGTTCATTGCAGCATTATTCACAGTGGCCAAGACGTGGATCCAACCCAAGTGTCCTTCAATAGCTGATTGGATACAGAAGATGTGGTACATACACACAATGGAATACCACTCTGCCGTAAGGAAAGATGAAATACTGCCGTTTTCGACAACATAGATGGGTCTTGAGATTATTATGCTAAGCGAAATAAGTCAGAAAAAGTTGAGAACCATATGATTTCACTCATGTGTGAGATACAAAACTGAAAGCAACAAACAAGGAAGACAAACACAAACTCTATACAACAGCTTAGTGGTGACCAGAGGGTAAGGGGAGAGGGAATGGTAAAAAAGGATAAAGGGGGTCAAATATATGGGGATGGAAGGAGAACTGACCCTGTGTTGTGAATACACAATGCGATAGATAATGTATTATAGAGCTGTACACTTGAAACCTATGTAATTTTACTAACCAATGTCACCCCAATAAATTTAATACAATAAATAAATAAATACAAAAAAAAAAAATCAAGTCCAAACAATAGGAGCAGAATTTAAAGTAGGAGATGGAACCAGCGGTCAGGAGCCAGACAAGAACATAGTAGAACTGAACCAGGTTAGGAACAAACCAAATTTCAAGAAGACTTCATCTTACCAAAAGATTCCATTTTGTAGTGACAAATAAGTTTTCTAATTCTTATCTTATATTGGTTTATTTTTCTTTGTTCTGTCAATTTGTGAATTAGGATCTTGTGACTCACAACTATTTCATTAGGGCAATTAGGGCAGGACAATTTATGCCAAAAATGTAGGTGACAACTATATTAAAATATTTTCAATTAGGAATACCCAACACTGTAAGTTCTTCCTAAGTTTTATATGTACACACACAGCATAATCCCACCCCACCCCTATTGCTAAGAATATAGCCGAAAAATACCTCCCTCATTAAACACTGAAACAGTATGACATGGGTACACGAATAAACAGACCATTAGAATACAGTTTAATCCAGAAATAAATCATACACTTTTGGATGTTTAGCATATGATAAAGATAGCATCTCAAATTTGTTGAGGAAGAAGTTATCTCTGTAGTACGTAATGTTATTACAGAACAGCCATGGAGGAAAATATGTTGAATCACACCTATCACCATAAGCCAGGATAAACTTCAAGCAAATCAAAGATCTAATTGTTTGAAAAAGAAGAGAAAAAGAAATCATTAAAGTAACAAGGAAAGCGGAAGAAGAAACCATGGAGAAGGCCATAAAATTAAAGATTGACATAATCAGTTACATCAGAAGCAGGAAGTGGATAGCAAAAAAAAGTTTAAACAATGTCAAATAAAAATTAATGGAGAAAAACTGCCACTCATATTACCACGAGCTAATATCTCTAACATACAAAGAGCTCCTTGAAATATATAAGAAAATGACCAATCACCTAGTAGAAAAAATGGGTCAAGGATATCAACAGAAAAGGAAATACCTTTATATATATATGAAAAGTTGCTCAACCTCACAATGGAAGAAATGCAAAATAAATATACCCAAACACTTATCCGACTGGCAAAATCCAAAAAGGTAACCCAAGTATGCATTTTATCAATTAAGCAACTGAAGCTCATTGAACCAGAGTAGATTAGGCCTAAGTTTACACAGTTAATAATACCATATTTCCCTGAAAATAAGACCTAACCAGAAAATAAGCCCTAGCATGATTTTTCAGGATGCTCATAACATAAGCCCTACCCCAAATATAAGCCCCATTTAAGATCGTCAGACAGGCAGATGCATTTAATATGTCTGGTGCAACACACTATGGACGTATTGAATTATAAAATAATAATAATATATAATTAAATATAAATAAATAATATTATTGGCATTAATACTTAAAATAAATGATTATGAATTAAGTATTTGTAAATAACCAATCAGGTGCCTTTGGAGGAGAAGTAAACAGATGAACTCGAGACTTAATGCTGAATGACCAATTGGAGTACAGACACAACGCATGAATAACGTGCACACTTGATAACAGATGGATGTAGTTGTATCTAACATGAATCTTCGTAATTCAGTACGTCATGTGTTGTAACGGACATACTAAATACACTCGTGTGAAATAAATGTTTTCTGAATTTTGCTGCCTGCAATTTTTCGTCGCTTTTGTGTGGACCATCATTCTTAACTGTCATCATTTTTGTTGCCACTCCTGTCTCGTAAGTCTTCAATGAACACTTGATTTAATGGTAGATTTAAAGGGAATAATATTTTGACCCCCAGACAAGATGAGTGCAAAAAGAAAGAGCTATTCCTTCGAGTACAAGAAAGGAGTCGTGGAGGACTCCTGGGGCAAGAATCTTACGGCTTTCTTCAAAGAGAAGAAGTTGGATCTCCAAATAGTCCAAAAATGGCGAGCAGAGTACGATAATTTCAGTCAACAGGTGGACGAGGGAAATTCTAAGAAGCACAAGTGTGGATCAGGTCGGCAACCATTATTTCCTGAGCTGGAAGACATCATCTGTGAATGGATTGCTGACAGGAGATTGCGCGCAGAGCTGATATTCAAACATTTACACTTGCAATGGCACCACAGTTAGAAATATCCCCCAAAGAATTCAAAGCATCACAACACTGGCTGGCTGGCTTCCTTCGGCGATGTGAACTGTCTCTAAGATTGACAATACTGTTCAAGCTGGAAGATACTGAAGTTATTAAATGTGCACTTGCATTCAAATCCTTTGTTGATGGCATCGACTTTTCTAAATACCGACGCTCCAACCTGATTGCTGTGGATGAAACTGCAGTGTTTATGGGCCAAAGATCTCAAACGACAACTGATCAGAGGGGTGCCTCGTCAATCTACATTCCCACCACTGGTTAGGAAAGTGTACATGTTTCCTGTATTTTGGCAATTTGTCTGAATGGAAAGAAAGCTCCACCTCTAATCATCACTAAAGTCAAGAAAGATAAGGTTGAATGTGTTTCAAGCATTTATGTTCTTGAAACCGAAAAAGCCTGGTGCACGCAAGCAGTTATAAGGAAGTGGGTCGATTTAATGCTGCCACTTGTTTTGCAAGGTGGCCAAAGAGGTCTGTTAGTCTGAGACTCAGCGAGCACTCACTGCGCTAAAGACATGAAGAACTTCCTTGCAGAGAGAAGAATAGATCAAATAATGATTCCCGCAGGAATGACTGCCTATCTCCAGACTCTTGATATTGCAATAAACAAGCCATTCAAAGACCATTTGCACATGGAAATCAATGACTACATTGAAAATAGAATGGAGAGAAATCAGCGTGGAAACTTTGTGAAGCCTAGCCTGCAAGTGGTCGTGACTTGGGTAAAGAATTCAGGGGATAAAATCACTGACAGCTGTGTTGCCAATGCACTACGAGCAGGCTACATGGACAGGAAGTGCTCATTTAAGGAGAGCTCTATTGCTGGACATGAGAGATGGGGGCCAATGGTTCTACAGGAAATGGAGTCGCAAGAAATTCAAGCTGAAACAGGGTTTGGATAGTTATGACGATGTTCCAGAAGAAGATGACATGACTGTATTTGAATAAATGTAAATTGTTGTATGTGAAAAAATGAGACATCCCCTGAAAATAAGCCCTAATGCGTCTTTTGGAGCAAAAATTAATACAAGACCTGGTCTTATTTTCGGGGAAATACGGTAGAGTCAAGAATAGATGTGTCTTTGACTTCTACTACTAAAATATTTCCAACTACATGTGCTTGTTTTCTGTGTGTTCAGTATGTGATGGTATTTTAGATACTATTTGATGTTAAAGTGGAATTTTCTTTGCTCAAATTTACCATTGACATAAAAGGGATCATCTATATGACCGAACAATAAAACTGAACAAAATTGTTCTACATCTTATTTTCGTATGCATTGTAGCTGTATTATCCTAATGGGAATTGTACAGAATTTTGTTGCTTTTAAAATGTTCTTACCTGGATTTCAGAAACCATGCTAACATTGTTTAATACTATCAGTGAACATTTTTTTCCTATTTTTTTAAATCCTTATACCAAGATACAAAAGTTATGGCTAGTAAAAAGAGGTTCTTCCAGGTAGAAAGTTTTCTTTTGATAGACTGAGAGACTGTCATCTCCCCTTTCCCTTCTACCTATTGTGGTGAGTAGAATTGCTGTGAGCTTCCATACATAACACCAAACATGTTTAACATTAAATAAGTGATTGTATACTTCACTGTAGGGAAGTGTATACATGAAATAACAATCTTGAAAGCAAAGAGCCTTCAAAAAGTTCAAAGAATAGTATATGAGATTGGCAGCATCTGAGGTCTAGCCGTTCTCCTCTGCATTGGCCTAGCCAACCCCAGTACTGCAGGAGGGAAAAAGAGGATTCTGGTACCCTTTCTTCCAATTCCACTCTTGGCCATAAGATTTATTAAGCTCTGTGGCTTAAACTCAATAGCTGTTTTAAAATACCCACTCAAGCTAGATGATTCTAAATAGAACTAATGACAGCCAGAAAAAAAAAGGGGGCCTGTAGAAACTTGCTCTGACATAGAGCTGATGTCTATAAACAGACTAGTAGAAGGAAGCAGAACATCTTTCTATCGCCATAACTGTGTTTTGGCATGAAGATGAAATAAAATAATAGGAAGAAAATACATCCAACACAGCCTACCACTGTTCTACAGAAAATAAACTAAAGGAGACATTTGTCCTCTGCACATGTTTGTGTTTGGTTGAAGCAATTTAGTGATTAATCATAAATATCTTCTAAGTAGCGTTAGGTGCTAAAGGTTTGACTATGGAGGAAAAATAAAAGACAAAATAGACTTCAAAGAGGGAATGAGTGAAAATTTTTATCTGAATCCTTCAAGACATTCAACATAATAATTCTTAGTTCAAACAGTAACTGGATAAAGCCAACTGTGGTTTTCATTTGTGAAAGAATAGCATGGTTAAAGAAATCCTGAAGCTATATTAAACTTACTGTTTGAACTGCTGATTAGTAAGTAATAAAAAAAAATTTGGACTTTTTTATTCTCTACCATCATCACATAAGACTTCAAAAGGAGATGGGATAGTTTATGAGGTAGAAAATAAAAAGTTAAATGCCTAAATAATCTACTCGACAAACATGTAGAAAAATTATAGTGGAAAGTAACTATGCCAATGGTTCCCACATTTGTCCCTTAGAATCACTTGGGGATCTTCTAAAATTATCCCACAATCCCGGGGGGCGACTGGGGAGGGAGGCATCAATAGTTTTTGAAGCTCCACAACTGATGCCAATGTGCAGGAAACTTCGGGAACCATTAGACTGTGGATTGACATATGTATCATTTATCGTACAAAAACTTAATAACTATGAGAGTCACATAGGTCACTGTTAATTAATGTTTTTTTACCACTTTCCTCATTTATATCGTATAATTGCTTCAAATGTCTCTTCTACTTCAAGAACAAAAATAAATGTTTTAACATCCATCATTATCTACTTGCTAAAATTATACATGCCATTTTCTTTTTTTTCATACATCAACAGGAATTGGCAGCAATGAAACAGATTGTCACTAATATGCGCAATAAGCATTCTGAGGACAGGTTACTTCTTTCTAAAACAGAACCCAAAAATGTAACAGAAAATCAGAAATCAAAGACTTTGAATGGGCCCAGAGAACATGAAGACAATATATTTATACCCAAACCAACACTCTTTGTAAGTACAAAAAGAAATTTAGAATTTTAATTTCTCTGATTTTCAGTAAATACATTTTACTTAAATTTCTTTCCTCTCATTCATACTGGTTTTAAACTAATTTTAATAGCTTAGTGGAAGAGCCTGGAAATAGCTGTATTCATCCCTTTTCTGGATGTAAATATATATGCGTATGTAATCTATCTTCACAACTGAGAGTTGGGTTTTATATTTCTAGTTAACATATTGGACTTGCCCAGAAATTAGCCTTAATCTAGCATTTACCTTCTCCAGTCTCCAGGGACTAGTTACAGAGGAATCAGAAGGTCATTCTGTAGAATTCTTTAATTTATATAAGAATAAAAAAGATGCAAAATATCACCTGCCCTCTTACATTTGTAAAATAGTACATTTTGTTCTAAGGGTTTCCTCATAAAGTATAAAACCA
The DNA here is from genome assembly GCF_964194185.1 of Rhinolophus hipposideros. NCBI lineage: Eukaryota > Metazoa > Chordata > Mammalia > Chiroptera > Rhinolophidae > Rhinolophus > Rhinolophus hipposideros. Next base: position 82,825,660 of record NC_138050.1, on the reverse strand, counting down.
ATCATGCTAAATTAAATGAAATGCTTATTAGGTAGAAATGTACTATGTGCATGGACAGTAGTCAAAGAACAAGAAATTAGAAGAATTAAAAAAGAAATTAGAAGAATTTGAAAATGTTTTAACAAATAGTAAGAATAACAATAAAAAGGAAACAGAATCAAAGTAGGAGTGATAGTATTAACTATTTCTCTGTACCTCAACGTGGTTTCCCATGCATGCTTTGAATTTCTCACAAGAAACCTGATTTTTACCATCTGAATGTAAGATACTCAAAATCAGAAAGATTTTCTCTGTGATATTCTGATTCAGTGAGTCCCAGAATCTTAATTTTTTTTAACTCCCTAGATGATTATAATAATTGGTCAAGTATGGGAGCTTCTGATCTAAGCTATTTCATTATACATTCAGGTAACGCTACTCAAGATCAATGAGGAGATTACACAGTTCAACCTTTAAAAAAAGAAGTGACAGAGAGTTACACGCTAGATGAAATAAGGGATTATTTCAAGGATCTATGTGGCAGTAATGGAGACTGAGCTGACAGAATGGAGAAAACAGGAAGCCTAGATTGGCCGGCCCTGATCTAAGGCAGCTATGTGAATTTCTGCAGCTTTTCCTCTAGTGGTACATTAGCTTCTGTTTGTTTCTCTCCTGCCTTCTGCTCACTCAGTTTCCACTTCCTCATTAACTTGCTCAAGGCTCCTTGTCTTCAGACCTTTTTCAGTGCATCCTTCCCTCATCTATTCTCTTATGACTTAGTTCTCCCTGTATTTTCCAGAAGTGTAAATCTAATTGGCGCAACTCATCTTTCTTGGGTGATACCCCTTTGTGGCAAGACTTATTAAGGTTATTGGCCAACCTACTGAATGGTTGTCCTTATTGTAGTGAGCCGGGGTCACATGGTACCAAATAAGGCTGCCTTAGGGCTATTTATTGAGAAGGACCATGGCTAGGCAAGTTTTCGTAGGAAAGCGAGCTGAGATTATGGCAAACACTATAATATGTCTGTTATAATCTACAGGAAGAGAGCACACAGAATATGTTGATGATAATGGGAAACATAAAGTCAGATAAAAACCACAAGATACAACCAAAGACTTAAAGCTTATCATTCTCTGTGATCTGCTTTTCTGACCCTTCTCTGTTCTAAGCAATGAACTAACTATTCCTCCTGGCCCTGTCATGCCGCATTTCTGACTTTAGCTTGGTAATCTGATTCTGATATCCTGAAATCCTGACTCTAACCAGTATATAAATAATAGCGAGATCTCTCCAGTACTTCAAGATAAGGTTGTGCAGTGAGAATAAAATTAAGAAGATTCAAAATATATTCATTGGGTGGTTTTTATAAGACATCTTTGTGTATATCTATATTTTGGGGGTTCCTATTATAAACTGCTTTTTTACAATAAGAGAAAATTTTTCAGATTATGAGTTCACCCATGTTCTAATGAAAACTGAGAGGTAATACTGTAAACCAGTCAAGTCAAGACTATGTACTAATAATGCAGAAAATGTGAACTGACTGGGTCAGCTGGGGCAAGTCATTTAAATGCTCGAGCTAGTTCTTAATCTGTATAATTAGAAGAAAAATGATATGAAATTAGGTCTGGACTTCTTTTATACTAACGTGCTATGATTCTCTTAAAGCATCATAATTTTTACAGTTATTATTTTGAATATTTTCAACTTTCCATAATAATATTTTTTACATCTTCTCTGATACTATTAATAAGGAATTTATGATCAAATATTTGAAAATAAGATCTAGTCATTTTATAATCTCATGGTTTTATAGCTAAAATGGAAACATTTCTAATTTATTTCTAGATCCTTTGGCTGAAATTATTTGCTATTTGTATTTTTCCCTGATATTAAATTTCATAATGGGTGGAGGGATGGATGCGTGCTTATATATGCATTAAAAATATGAGGAAAGCACAAAACTACTGTTAACTAGGCAGTGGAGTGGAGATAGAGCTGTGATATAGAGGAGAAGGAGGAGTAAGAGCTTGAGAAATTTTTCTTTACGTGCGTTTATATTCACATGAATGTTTTACAGTGCTCATGTGATATTTATACATGAACATAACCCCAAAAGGTGCATTTTATATCAAAGCTCTGGCCATTGAACTCACACATGTGGCAGGGTTGTTTCGCAGGCATTTAACATGCCAACAAAGACTAGATGGAACCATAGAATGTTAATGCTTGAAGGAAAGAAGCTGTGTTCCTGTTGCCCTGCCCAGCACATGAACACAGCAGATACTCAATAAATATTTGCTAATGGAGGCTGAAAAATCCAATTCAACAAGTGCGTACTAACTATATGCAAGAACCTGAGTTAAACGTTATACAATATCTAATCATTAAGTCAGCTTTAAAGATGCTTCCCCTCTGGATCAAGGATAAGCAAACAACAGTAATGTAAGATGAAATTGGTAGACTGCTTTAAAGGAAATACAAACTGCTACGATAGATGCTGTGACATTGATCCGCTCCCAGAACAAGAAAGTATTTGAGGTTGACCTTGAAGACTAGCTAGGATTTGGACAGCTGACAATGAGAGTTAGAGAGTGAGAAATTCCAAGGAAGAGAAAGTATAATAGTCACAATATATTTTCTACTTTGTGCTCCTTTTCATTATTCAAGAATAAGATATATAATACATATGTTCTATAGACTTTTTTCCTTTCTTACTACATTCTTTTGCCTAAGTTAGTCATTTCACCACTCAGTAACACTTTCCCTTAGGACAAAAGAAAAATAAAAGTAGACAGTATATACCTAGGGTAGTCAGATTCACAGAGGCAGAAAGTAGAATGATGGTTGCCAGGCACCAGGGGGAACGGCGAGTTACTGTTTAATGGGTACACAGTTTCAGTTACGCAAGATGAAAAGAGTTCTGTGGATGGATGGTGGTAATTATAGTACAGTACGCATGTACTAATGCTACTGAACTGTACATTTTAAAATGGCTAAGATGGTTAAATTTTATGTGTATATTGCCATAATTTTTTAAAATTTTTAGTGATGGGTTATAAAGACAGTTTTGCTCATTATTCATGAAGAAAAGCTTATAATTTCATCAAAACTGGAATTTAGCAGTTGTGTGTGATAGAGTAATATAATGACTACAACTGGATGTGTTAAGACAGGTGACACAGGTAGCATTCCCATAGGATCATGTCCTAACTCTGTGCTCTCCAACACTTTTTACATCAGCAAACCTAGAAAACTATAATATTTGTGTGGCACACCAAGGCAAATGAACTTTGCTGGTAGACTGGAAAGGCTCCAGCCTTCTCCGGGGGTTGGAATCAGTATTACATCATACCTGTAATACCATCTAGTCACATTTGTTTGGAAGCTGTGGTCTCACTTTTAATGTTAAATCTATATTTCTGTCACCATCCTAGGCTCAGACTGCAAGATATCCACCTATATACATTTACATTTTAAAAATTAATTTTTCAACTTCTAGTGTCAGGAATACAATTGCCACCTCTTCCTGATCTAATTTAGCTGATAGGCTGAATTAGAAATAGGAGTTTCTCAGTGAGCATTGAAGTAAGGCTGTGAGGGTTGGATGACCTGCGCTCTCATTTAGTTGGTAGGAAAGCCGGGTCAGTTATCCTGGACTCACTGAAGTTGGGCCCTGCCTCCGAGGAGTCATAAATATTTATTTCTTTGATTCCCAGCTTATATCTTTTTTGCAAAACAAAGTAATTATATCTGCTAAACATAGTCTTTCTTTAGAAAAGTGGCAGGAGTTGAGCACTAATAGATTCTTAATTTCTAGCTCTTTTTCCAGATTCCAGGAATAATCCACCAGGCTTATTAGGTCTGCGTTTATCAGTCATCATTCTTTCTCTTTTTTACGTACTTTCTCAATATGTTATAATCCCCAAGTTATATATTAATGTTTCAGTTGGCTGTTTCTGGGTGGCACAAAGGTACCTATCTTATCACTTATTTATCTCTAAAATCATATTGTAACATAGCAGATCACTTCTGAGAGGTCTCCTGGCAATCCTGTCATGTGTTTCTACCACAGCCTAAGCTCTTTCCTAAGTTCTTTACTTTAGGTCCTGTTAACACTCCACTAATAAACCAAGGTTTTCATTTAATCTGTACTGTGTCTTTATAAAATTACAAACATAGTTAACCTAAACCAGCACATAAAAATTTAAGCAAATTTTCCAATATAAAAGGTCACTTTGAAATAATTTATGTCTCATAATGTTCATATACCGGGTTCATATAACGGAGCATATAAGAGTATTTTTTAAAAATGTGAAATAGGAAATAAGGGCCATCCTCAGTTAAAAGGTTAAGTCTGTTAGTAACACAAGAGGCATAACAAAATTTGTTATATAAAATACCATTTTATGGGTACGAAAGGTAAATAACTTTATTAAAATAGTAATATAAAAAACTATTTAAATAGACAAAAGAGGTTTTGTAATTTTTAATAATTTTTTGTATATTTGAAGAATTTTAATGATGTAGGAATAATCTCATAATGTCAGGTGAAAAAAGCCAGTTACAGAATTGTATAGAGACTATGAGCTCCAATGTATAAAAAGAATATGTGCATAATGAGTAATATATATGTGCATATATATATATATATATACACACACACACACACACTATATGACATATATATCATTATATATAACATCCCTCTCTACATATTTGGGGAAAAATACCAAAATGTTAACACTGAAGTTCTTACTGAGTTACAACACTACACTTTATTTTTTTTTTCCTTATGCCTTTAGGTATGTTCCAATTATTCTGTAATGAATGTTCACTTCTTATAATCAGAATGTTATTTTAAAACAATGAAACTAGAACCAACAGAATATTAGAACTAAAATCATAGTAGAAACCATGAGCCTAATCTCATGATCCAAACAGTGGAAACGGGGGAACCAGCTACAGGACTTGACCAGAATTCACTTTATAACTCAAGCTGAGTCCTGGAACTTCTAGCTCTTCAGTCAGTGTTTTCCCACCAAATTGCTGCTTGAATGCCATTTTCTTATAATGTTCTTAATGATATTTTAAAATTTGAGTTTGCAGAGAACCTTCTGCAAAGGGCTTTCATAGTTACTTCATCTGATTCTCACAGCCCCTTGATAATGTTAAGTATTCTCAGTTGGATTGTGGCCCCACCCTCAAACTTTATATGTTGAAGTCCTAATCCCCCGGTACCTCAGAATGTGCCCTTGTTTGGAGACAGGGTATTTAGAGAAATAATTAAGTTAACGTGAAGTTGTTAGGGTGGGGCCTCATCCAGCATGACTGGTGTCTATAAAAAACGGAAATATGGGCACAGAGACACATTACAGAGAGAAGGCTCTGTGAAGAGACATTGGGAGAGTACAGCCATTGATAAGCCAAAGAAAGAGGCCTGAAACAAATCCTTTCCTCACAACCCTCAGAAAGAGCAAACCCTGGCAACACCTTAATCTGGGTCTTCTGGCCTCCAGAGTTGTGAGAAAAGAAATTTCTGTCATTTAAGCTACCAGATTGTGATACTTGGTTACAGCAGCCCTAGCTATAACATACAAGGTCTGATAATTAAGTTCCCAAACTTGTTGCAATGATGTTGCGAACCTTTTTTTTTTTTTTAAATTAGTTTCAGGTGCACAAGAGAAAGTAATGCTTAGACGTTTATCATTTATATCCCTCACACTGTGGACCCCCCCCTCCCGCGAACCTTTTTTGATATCAAAGGGCTTATACATTATGAATTTGTACCGACTGGACAGTTAATCAAGTTTACTATTTGGAAGTGCTGAAAAAGCTGCATGAAAAAGACGGAAAACGACCGGAACTTTTTGCCAATAATTCATGGCTCTTGCATCACGACAATGCACCAGCTCACACCGCACTGTCTGTGAGGGAGTTTTTAGCCAGCAAACAAATAACGGTATTGGAACACCCTCCCTATTCACTTGATCTGGCCCCCATTAACTTCTTTATCCGAAGATAAAGAAAATATTGAAAGGAAAACCTTTTGATGACATTCAGGACATCAAAGGTAATACGATGACAGTTCTGATGGCTATTCCATCAGAAAAAGTTCCAAAATTGCTTTGAAGGGTGGACTAGGCATTGGCATTGGTACATAGCTTCCCAAGAGGAGTACTTCAAAGGTGACCATAGAGATATTCAGCAATGAGGTAAGCAGCACTTCTTCTAGGATGAGTTCGCAAACTTAATTGTCAGACCTCGTACATTATTATGTTAGGCAAACTTCAGTCTTCTTTTCACTGTGAGTAACTTGAGACTCAGAGATGACTCAAAGCCACAAAGTGAGTTTGAGACAAAACTGGGAAAAGATCCAAGTTTCTACCTCCTCATCTAGGGCTTTTTCTATCTTGCCAAGATGCCCTCTTCTGGCTTTTTAATTTTTTTATTAGTTTCAGGTAATAAGAATTTTTAATAAAACCAAAATAAAAAGCAGTTAATTGTGTGCCTGAATTGTTTTATTGTGCCCACTTTATTTAAGTCATCTATCAGGAGTCAGCAAATTTTTCTTTAAAGGACAAGACAGTAAATATTTTAGAATTCTGAGCCATATACAATATCTACTGCATATTCTAGACCAGGGACCTTAATTTGCTAATTCGTGATCTAGCTTATGCTCATTGCTCAGAACTAATCAGGAATAATAAAGGCTTAGAAACTTCCAGTATCTGGAATTTAGGGCTATCACTAATAGTACCTTACTGGTAAAATATCTAGAAATGAAGAATGTACAATACATCTCATGGGAATCAGACATCAGCTTTCCAGAATCATTACCTACATTGGGATTTGTTTGAACTTTGGTAGTGATTAGACATAGATAGTGATATAGATGAGAAAGCACTATGACATATTCTATCCTAACATTAAGAGATCATAGAAAGAGTAAACATATCAGTGAATTTGAATTCATACAACAGAATATGCTATTTCCATGTCTTACTGGTTATTGTCACTTCCACTCAATAATTGTGACGTTACTTAGAATAATAAATACTGCCCACTATGTTTATAAAGGGTGATGTGGCCTGATTAGGTAGAGCCATATAACTGTAATGGCATTTTCTTTCATATTGTTAGGGGGAGTCTTGGTTCTTCTTGGTTCTTCTTGCCAACGCAGTGAAAAATCAAAGGTCAGCAAAACTGATTAGTATGCAGGCAGGGATTATTAGTGATATGTGCTCAGAGAAGAGAACTGGCCTAGCCGAGGTGAGAGGGGGGTGCAGAGAGAGACCTAGGCGAGGTGGGAGAAAGAGGCCTAGGCCAGGTGAGAGAGGGAGAGAGGGGTGTAGGGGTAGAGAAAGGGGGGGGCCAGAGCGACAGAGACCTAGGTCCTTTGTCCCGAGGACTTACAGTTTGCTGGGTGGGGTGAGGGACTTACATATTGATTTGGCGGGGGAAAGTGGTGCATGCTCTTCCATGGGAGGATGTGGCCTCCCAAGATGGGTGGAGGTCTATTGAGGCAGGTCCTTATCTTTCTCTAGACCCCCTCCTGTCATCTGTTGCAGAAACAGATAAGGGTGCTGGAGGCAGTTAATCAAAGCTATTTATGAGCTTTTTCTGTAGGCGCCCTGAACCCCCTCCCACCCCTTCTCCGACTTCATTTTCTAACTTCTTCCTAACAATATTACATAGGGGAAACTCCTGAATATAGACTGTCATGAGACTTTATGTACAGCCTTAAAGAGAGCTGAGAGGCTTCTGTCACAGCAGACCAAATCAACATTCATTCATTCGTTCATTCAAAAAATGTTATTGAGGACCAGTCGGTTATCTCCGTTGGTTAGAAGACAGTGCTCTTAACAACAAGGTTGCCGATTGGATCCCCACATGGGCCACTGTGAGCTGCGCCCTCCACAGCTAGATTGAAACAACTACTTGACTTGGAGCTGATGGGACCTGGAGAAACACACTTAAAATACAATTTTTAAAATGTTTTAAAAAAAAATGTTATTGAGCACCTATGCCAAGCACTGCTCTAGACAGTAAGCTTATAAATTCCTACCTCCATGAAGCTTACATTCTTGGATAGATATAGACTATAAATCAACAAACAAACTGAAAAATTGTGTAGGAAGTGAAAACATGACAAATGATATGGAGAAAGATAAAACAGGGAGAGGGGTGAGGATTAGGGAGGGATGACCTCTCTAAGAAGATGACACTTACGTATAAGACCTGAAGGAAGTGAGAGCACATGCTCAAGATTTTTGAGCAGCTGCCTGTTGCTAGATGTCCTCATTACCTTAATATTAAGGAAATTTTAAATGTCAGTATACCCAGGTAAAAATAGATTCTGATGGAAACTTGCTTTACTGTTAAATACAAACTTGTGTCTTATTACTTTTTTATTTTTCCTATTTAAGATAGCATGTAAAATGTATAATAAAATAATACAACTTTTTCACAGCAAAATCCAAGTAGCTAACATTGGAAACAATAATACACTTTTTTCAGTATTGCTACTGTTTCTAAAACATTTTTTTTCAATGCTCTGTTTTTTTATTGGGATAAAAAATACCATAAAATTTACCATCTCACCCATTTTTTTATTTTTTTATTAGTTTCAGGTGTACAGAACAACACAGTGATGAGACATTTACTTAACTCACAAAGAGATAACCCTAACAAGTCGACTAGCCATCCAACACTGTCCCTAGTTATTAGAACATTACTGACTATATTCCCCATGCTGCACTATACAACCCTGTGATTATTTTTTTTGTGATAGTTGACATTCAATATTATTTTATATTAGTTTCAGGTATATATCATAGTGGCTAGATATTTACATAATTTATGAATTGATTCCCCCAGTGAGTCCACTACCCATTTGACACTATACATAACTTTTACAATATTGTTGACTATTCCCCATACTGTACGTTACATTCCTATGACTCTCTTGTAACTATCAATTTGTACTTCTTCAACCCTTCACCTTTCTCACCCAGGCTCCCAGTCCCTCTCCCATCTAGTAACAATCAATTTGTTCTCTGTGTCTGTGGGTCTGTTTCTGTTTTGCTTGTTCACTTATTCTGTTCTTTATGTTCCACAGATAAGTGAGATGTGTGGTATTGGTCTTTCTCAGTCTGACTTATTTCCCTTAGCATAATACTGTCTAGGTCCATCCATGTCATCACACCATCTTACACACTTTTAAATGTACGGTTTAATAGTGGTACATATGTTCGTGTTCTTGTGAGACAGATCTTCAGAACTTTTTCATCTTGCAAAACTGGAACTCTATTCTATACCCATTAAGCAACAACTCTCCTTCCTCCCCCCAACCCAGCCCCTGGCAACTCACCATTCTCCTTTCCATTTCTATGAATTTGAATACTATAAATATGCATCATATAGGTGGACACATACAGTATCTGTCATTTTGTGACTAGCCTATTTCACGTAGTATAATGTACTCAAGGTTATTTCATGTTGTATCTCAAAACATTTTGGAATTCCTGTTATGAAATTGTCTTTTGAGTCTAGGACACATTCTTTGAAGGTATTCATTTATTGAAGCCTTATTCCAAGCACCGGGCCCCTGCCCTTAGTGCCCCAGCATCCAATGGGAACTGTATCATATAATACAGTGTGATAAATACCTAATAAGAGGCATGTAACACGATAGTGTGAGAGTCACGTTTATGTTGTCAGACCTGGACAGCAACAGAGAAAGATGAATTAGAATAATGGAAGACAGTGGCAACAACCTTTCATATTAATTCAGACAAATTTAAAAGGTGGTAAAGGGGGTGGTGGAGAAAAAGGAAGTGGCAGCTATAGGGATAAATTAGAAGGGATAAGAAACAGCCGTACAGGAGAAAAGGAAGACAAAGTGATACTTGCTAACCAATTGAAAGTGAAATGGAAGAGGCTTGTAAAGGAACTGGAAAAGCAGTCATATCTTACTTTATAAACATACTTCTTAATTGTTAGGCATATTTGCCTCGTGGAGACATGAAAAAAAAAAAGATTACATAGGATGAGATTTGAAAATTAGGTGCTTCCAAATATTAGTTATGATGAAATCTGAACACCACCACAGAAAAGTATTTTAAAATATAGTCATTGAAGTTTATTTTGAATCATTTAATATAATAAAAAAAAAGTTTTAGGGTATCTGTCTTATATTTTAAAACTGAAGTTTAGATTAGATTTTTAAAAATCTAATATTTAATTGTATCCAATGTTGAAATTGTGGATAACAGGTATCAGCCACTAAATAGTCTCATTAATAACATAAAGCATTTAGATTTTAAAATGACAATAGAAATGATTTTATTCATTTAACAACATGTATTGAACATTGTTTTATGACTCCAAGGAATGTACCCTTTATTGAGTGGCAGATTCAAATAAACAACTGTAATAAATTTTTAATAAGTGTTGAAGGCTTTAAGTTCTTGATAGGAACACTAAAGAAGCCTTGAGGTATGAGAGCAGGCTTCTTAGAGGAGGTGACTTTTGAGCTGAGTCCTGAAAAAATAGGAATGAGCTCCTCGGAGAGAGAAGATCAGGTAGGAAATACTGTCCATAGTTAGCATCTATCTAGTAACGTAAGGGTTAAGGGCGCTTGCGTCCATTATCTCATTTTATTCTCTCAGCATTCTCTGGTGTCGGTTGCTGTGTCAGTCAAGGTCCTTCCACCAAACAAGCGTCACATTCTGAAGGGACCGTTGACAAGCACATGGAAACCAAGTGAGGGACATTTCAGGACTAGTAACTATGAGAAACTATAACCACTCCTTTGTCTCAAGAGGCAAGGAGGGGAAGTAGAGCTTTCTTATAGAAACTTGGATCTTCTGTAAAAGCATGTTACCTTGACCCAACCGTGGCCAGCAAAGGAGCTGGGGAATAAATAGCCCAATGTATTTCTTCCACCTACAAGCCTGCTGTGCAGCCCAATAACTAAACCTAATCAGAAACCAGAAGACACCGCTAGCAGCTTCCTGGGGCACACAACAGGGCGGAAAAGGGGGAGAGCTGCAGGTACCCAGAATATCCAGCGCAGTCATTTCTTATTCGCTCCATAGTAAGAGATAACTGACAAGTCATCAACTTGCCCAAATTTACAAATGAATGGTTGGAGCTGTTTCATTCCACAATCTGTTCTTAAACCAATGTGCTATAATGTGCTCCTGCCACAAAAATCACAGGAATCGTGGCATTGAGTACCTCCTGTGGGCCAGACACTTGCCTGTGTGTTCAAGATACACCTTGAACAAAATAAACACTTATTTAAGGATGAGTGTCAGCGTCTAGGAATTGCATTCCACTGCTAGTTCAGCAGCTAGAGCAAAGTGTTCAGTCTCAGGTAAAGACCTGAAGATTAGCATTTCAGGGCTGTATGTGGTCCTTTGAGGTCATCAGAGACCTAAGTTACCTCTGCCTTTCTCTTCAACCATCCTTGGTATGTGGCTTCTGTCCTCAGAATCACAATGTGGTTGCTATAGCCTCAGCCTTCTACATCTCCATTCTAAGCAGGAAGCAAGCAGAAATAGGGAAAATACCACATCCCTTCCTAAAGGAGTTCGCCCACAAGTTCCACCCAATATCTACTTAAATCCCATTGGTCAGAACTTAATCACATGACCAATCCTAGTAGCAAGAGAGGCTGATTAATGTAGTTTTTACCTGGATGAGTTAATTACTCTCATAATAAAATCAGTTCTCTTATTAAGAAGGGGGAAGTAAGTATAAGCTAAACAGCTGGCCAACTCTGTCACAGGGTCTTAATTCATTTTTATATCCCCATAACCTAACACAAGATCCTGGCTATAGTAGGTGTTCAATCAAGTGCTGTTAAATTATTCTCAACTACAAATAGTTTATGTAGGAGTGTCAAGAGTTAGGATTAAAGAGGTAAGGATGGGCCAGATCCTAAGGGGCTCTGTCTTCTAAGTTAAAGTAGTTAGAACATGATCAAGAAAGTGAAGCGCCCCCATAGTAACCTAGGAATAAGGAACATACATTAGTCATATGGGAGCAAGCTGGAAAATTAATTTAAAAGGGTTATGATCAAAGATCCAAAAAGTCACTTTAGGAAGTGTGAAAAGCAGTTAATCCCCAAGACAGAGGTACACTTGACTGTGGCAAATCACTTCGTGAACACATCTGAAGAAAGAATGTATTGATGGGGAGGGTGGCCTGCGATGGACCAAACACAGATAAAAGGAATTAAGAAGAACTGTCTCCCATTGAAATTCTTATACTGCCTTTTTTTGAGTCTTAAGATTCCTCTTTAATATCAAAAGTTTTATTTACCTTCTTCCCATACACACATAGTTGTAATAAAATGTTTCGTGTCAGTTGATGGAGAAAATGCAGGTATACAAATTCTGTACCCTTTGCGATAAGCTTGAAGATCTGTAGCTTGGTCTATAGAAGTTGCATTTAGAGGTGGGTTTTTTTTGTCCAGGAGTCACAGTTAAGGAAACCATTTAACACTGTGACCTAGTGATAATGACAGTTTCTCAAAACCGAACTTAGCCCCACTATGGCATGGTACTCTGCTATTTTCTGTTCCAGGAAGTTTGATCTTTTTCTCAAATCTGGTCTTTACCCATTACATTTATTCTTTACCCATAGCTTGAGACCTACAGTTTGTTCTTCCAGCTTTATTGAGATAAAATTGAAGAGATCTACAGTTTCAAAAACACTGGCGTAGATGTTCTTTTGTGATTGTGATTGCGAGCCTGAGACTTTCAGGTGACTCACCTTTTCCAGTCACCAAACCTCTCAATCTGATTCTAAGAGAACCAGCAATTCCCCGGGGTTACTCTGACTCTTCCTTATGGTCTGTGACTATTTTAAAAAAAAAAAAAAAAAAAAAAAGGACTGGCAAAATTAACAGGCATTCCTGGCCAAATGACAATTACACTTCTCATCACCAGTTAATAAACTAACATTCAATTTGTACTTTGCTTTCTTTTGGTTTGGGTTAGCTAGCCTCAGCCACCTTTGAATTCTCTTGGCTTTTCTAAGATGGAAGCTTCTTTCATCTTTAAGACTAAGGACTTTGGACTTTCTTTCAACACGAGGACTACTGGAGTGTTTTAATACAGATTTGCATTTTAGAAAGATAAGCTTGGAAGGATTGTGGACTATGAATTGAACAGAATAGGACAGCCAAATCAGAGTTAGGAAGCTCTTGCAGGAATCAAGCCAGGAATGATAAGAGCCTAAGGTAAGCCAGTGGGGTCAAGATAGGAGCAGAATTGAGTTTTAAAAAAAAAAATCAGTGAAAGGTAGGGACTGTTTAAAATGGCTGTAGCAAGTGAAAAGAAGGAGAAAGCTAAGATGAAGAGAAATCAAACATTTCCCATTGATGACTGAGCAAAGAACGTGGACAATTAGAGGAGTACATTTTGGCATGCTGAACTGTAGTTGCTTGTGGGGACTGTGTGAAAGTATATGTAGTTCAAGTTAGAGCTATAGATGGGGGTGGAGGAGAAAGGTAGGGGGTCCACCAGCTTATTTGGTGGTAACGCATATAAAACTAAAAAAGGTAAAATTATAAGCTATCATACTTACCTATATGCCTACATACATATATGCATATATATTTAGGAATGTGGTCCTTCATAGCTTTAAGCAGATGTATGTGGGAAAGCAATAAACTCCATGTTTTATTATAATATACAAAATAGGACACTTGACAAAAATCAGTGCCTTACATAAGGAGTTCTGAGTGCTTTATTCAGTAAGTCTGCCTCCCTTGCTTTTTCGTTACCACTCTATACAGCCGAGCTCTTTTTAGACTGAAATGATTGATCAGTAAACCCAAGAAGTGGGCAGCCTGATAGCTCAGTTGGTTGGAGCCCAATGCTGATGACGCCAAGGTTGTTGGTTCGATTCCCACATGGGCCACTGTGAGCTGCACCCTCCACAACTAGATTGAAAATGACAACTTTACTGGGAGCTATTGGGTCCTGGAAAAACACACTGTTCCCCAATATTCCCCAATAAAAGTTTTTTTTTTAAAGTTTTAAAAATCCCAAGAAGTACTCTGATAAATACTTAGCGATTCAAAAGATCCAAAGCACAATTATTTGGATTTAGTAATCCTTCAATAAGGATCTATTGAGTGCATGAATATCCAGATAGAGATAGATAAGACTGACAAAAAAGAAGCTGTGATCTTGATTTTTTTATAATTCTCTTTGAAAATAGAAACAACTCATACAATACTCACCTCTGTAGAATACATTAAATATAGGCTTTGAGTCAGAAAACACAGATGTGTATTTTTTCTCCGCACATACCAGGTGGGAGATTATTTCTGACAAAAGAGAAAACCTTTGCCCTTAAGTATTCTTCTAAATTAAGAAAAGCAGTTATTTACTGTAATCTTTCATAAAAAGGCCCAGTGTATATTGGTACTTAGTTCTCTGAATTGCCTCATGTCTTCCTAGTAAGCATTTCACTTGATTTTTGTCTTTATTTTTTTCTTATAACAGACCAAAAAAGCACCTGAGTGGTCTAAGAAGCAGAAGATGAAGACCTAGTGTTTTGGATGGATTTGCTATATCATTTACTCCTGAAGTTCTTTTTCTGATGAACAAAAAGTTTATCTAAATCATGTGCTTGTCATTTTTTAAACAACTAATTTAAAATTTATTTTAACTGAATGTTAAATTAACAGATTTCAGCATAATCAAAATGTACAAAGTACAAACAGTAATATACTTTATATTTGCTTTTATCTATTTTGTTACAAAATAAATATATACTCTATGACTTAAATTTTTGGAGCTTTCAATATTCTCAAGACATTTTAAAGTGCGTAGCTTATAAATATGTTGGTTAGTAGTTACATTGGTGAGTATATTTTCTAACTGTATGAATTCCGAGTTTATGTATCATGACACCAATACAAACACACCTTACATTTTTAAGAATGAGGAATCATTTATGAAATCTACTAGAAGATACTTCAGATGCCCAATAATGGTGGTCAGATACCAGGTAAGTGAATATGAATTGCTTATTCCTTTGGGGGGCTCTATTTTCTTGTATTTCATATTATTAATAACCAATAAAATCTAATGTAAAGTTATTTCACTGGTCAAGTAAAACTTTGATGGAAAAGTCTCTTGGCACAGTCAAAACAGTGCTGATTCAGATGCAGTATGGACCAAATTTCTAGTCGATGAGAAAAATTTAGTAGGATTTTCTTTTTCTTGTCATAAAGTATGCTCCATTTTTCATTCAAGAGATACGACTTAAAAGAACAGTTGGGGAGAAAGAGAGAAAGAGGAAGAAAAAAACGTATTTATATATATCAAGTTTACTCAACTACTGTTGACATAGTGGCTGGATGACTCTTTGTTGGGGTGGGAGTGGGGACAGTCCTGCGTAGTGGGAGGTTTAGCAGCATATCTGGCCTCCACCACGAGATGACAGTAACACCCCCTCCCCAGTGGTGATAACCAAAAATGTCTTTTGTCCCATGCGGTAGCAAAACGCCCCCCACCTCCCATTGAGGAACCACTGATACACGTGATATCCATGATTATCTTTGTAGATATGAAAAAAGAATACTAGCTGGTCAGTGTGTTCTCTTAAAGTCACAATAGCTAGCGTAGGCTATTGAGTGTGAGTGAACAAAAAAAGCCTTTGATAATATATACTTGTAAAGTTGTTCTTGGCCTGAAAACCCAATCTCATGCCCGCTTTTTGTTTCATTTGGATGCATTTTCTAATATATGACTTTCTGCAGCAAAGGTTTGTGAAAATGGCCTTTCTCCAGCATGCCTCTTAAATCCAAGATATCCTTGTAATTCATTCAAACTAAATTAACTTGTAGACATAATTTGTTTCTTCTAAAATGCTAGAAGAAAATCTTTTATTTTCAACTCTAGTTACTAATCTAAAAGCATTTTATAATTTAATTCAGTCAACCCCATTTGTTTTATATGTACATAAATATATATATGCATATTAATATAAAGGAATACTGATTGATTATCCATATTAAAGTAATGGTGTGGACAAAAGTTCAGAAATAGGAAAATTTGGAGCTAATTTAAGAAATAGAAAGTATAGTGATGAAGAAATTGAGGAAGTCTTCCTCTCTCCAGATCAATGTTTTTCCCTCTTTCCTTTTATTTCTAGATATGAATTATTCTTTTTAAAAAAACAGTTTATCATTTCTGATTATAATAACTATTAATGAATCTCAGATTGTAAGATGAAAGCTTTTTGGAAGACATTGTGAATTTTCAATTTAGATGCCACTCCTTCCAGAAAAATCATCTCTGTTCTACCATAATAATTCGTATTATGTACTCTGTACTGTCTCTTTAATTCTGTTTATCATATTTTATAATAACAGTTAACATGTCTATTTTCTTGAAGGTAAGATTTTTTTCTTAAGCTTTGTTTTTGTTTGTTTTTTAGCGCTGTGCCTTGAACTTAAACAGTAAATGTAAATGTGATGAATTTGAGATGAGATGCAATGCTGTAACTTTTTTTTATGTCTTAAAAATTAGAGACGGTTTTTTTAGTATCATAGAATCTATTCTAGCTCATGTCTTAATATCATTATAACCCTTGCCTGTCCTCCAAGTTTTCAGACCTTCCTTTTCTGACTTTTCCTTTCTCCTTCTTACTTTTTTTTTGTGTTAAAAAAACAACATAATATTTACCACCTTACCCATTTTTAAGTGTTGTACAACATTATCTCCAGAACTTTTTCATCTTTCCAATATGAAGCTCTATACCCTTTTCCCCTTCCCTTGTCCCTGGCAATCCACCATTCTCTTTCAACTTCTATGACTTTGACTATTTTTGATACTTCCTATAAATGGAATTATAGTATTTGTCTTTTTGTGACTGGCTTATTTCACTTAGCATAATGTCCCCAAGGTTCATCCATGTTGTAATTGTAAGTGTGTCAGAATGTCCTTCCTTTTTAAAGCTAACTAATATTCCATTGTATGTATAGACCATATTTTGTTTATTCATTTATCTCCTGATGGGCATTTGGGTTGCTTTTACCTCTTGGCTTTGTGAATCTTCTTAACTCTTTATCCTTTCCTGGCCCTTCTTACTTAAAAATAATTAACAAAATTAACATAATCCTTTTTTCTTGCTGAATGTCTTATGAAAAGTTGCCCATATGTAAGAGTAATAGCTACCATTATCAAGCTAATTCTGTCATCCATTTGCTGTATTACATGCTTTCTACTGCTTAAGCTTCACATTAACTTTGCCAATGAAGCATTATCTTCAAATGAAGAAACAAACTCAGAAAGAGTAACTTAATGGCCCAAGATCAGACACATAATGAATAGTAGAAATGGACTTGAACTATGCCCATCTGATTTCAATGGCCATGCTCTTTGCAGCACGTCGCACTGCTTCTCATACTTTGCTCTCTCTCCCCACCTCCCACCCCAGTGGGATATAAAGAAGTGGACAGGAATCTTGATCTACCATGTTTCCCCGAAAATAAGACCTAGCCGGGCAGTCAGCTCTAATGTGTCTTTTGGAGCAAAAATTAATATGAGACCCGGTACCATTTTATATTCCATAAGACCTGGCCTTATAGTAAAATAAGACCGAGTCTTATATTAATTTTTGCTCCAAAAGGCACATTAGAGCTAATGGTGTGTCTAGATCTTATTTTCAGGGAAACACAATAGTGATCCAGAGTCCTCAGTTCACTGTGTTGTGCAGGCAGTGCTTGGGAATCATCGAGAAATTTAAGGTAAAATTCCTCCATTTCGGGGAGGTTGAAGTTGTTCATGATCCAGATTTCCTCTTTCACTCTAAGATTCCCAGAGGTTGATGATACGCAAAAAAGGGAATTGTTTATTTTAATATGACTCACTTTAAAGTGTAAGTACTGTAAATGCTTCAAAGAAAGACACAGAAGTCACCAGACAAAGCTGGCCAGTTATCTCAAGAGTCCTCACTAAGTATCGTTTACTTTAGTTGATTTAGAGTCCTGTCCTCAGCTTTATAGGCTGAGAAACTTAATTTTGTTAATGCACTGAAGAAGACATCTTTCAAGAGTATGCCCACAATTACTGGTAAATAAATCATAATGTATAAATTGTCAGTGAAAAGTAAAACTATTATACAGAACATGGCTTACTGGGATCAGCACAAATGGGATATTCTCTCCCTAATTTCCTTTGGCTTCTGCGGTAGTGTACACTCATCATTTTCCTCATCCCTCCTAACTAATCATAAAACAATTGAATTTTTCGGTTTCTTTTTCCCCTCAAATCCATTTTCTGTTCTGTACTTATTCTCTTGATAACTTCTACTTCCTGGCTTCGGTTACTATATGCCAGTGTTCCCAAGTTTGTATCTCTAGGCCAAACTATCCCTTTTAACACCTGCCTCCTTGAATCCATACTTGGATGTCCCATTGTGAACTCAAAATGTACAAAAGTGAACTCACCAAGTTTCTTCTCCAGTGTCCCCAGTTCCAATAAACGGTAGTCCACCTGCTCAGTGGCTCACTTCACAAACCTAGGAGTCATCCCAGACCCTTCTCTCAGTAACTCCAAGCATTCAGTCACCAAGCCCTATTGACCTGCCTCATGGATATTCACACACACACCCTTTTTTAACTTTTGTTATGAAAATTTGCAAATGCATAAAAAGGAAAGAATGTCTTGGGGTGATAGATTCACTATTTTTTTTTAAAGATTTTTATTGGGTAAGGGGAACAGGACTTTATTGGGGAACAATGTGTACTTCCAGGACTTTTTTCCAAGTCAAGTTGCTGTCCTTTCAATCTTAGTTTTGGAGGGCACAGCTCAGCTCCAGGTCCAGTTGCCGTTGCTAGTTGCAGGGGGCACAGCCCACCATCCCTTGTGAGAGTCGAACATGCAACCTTGTGGTTGAGAGGACACGCTCCAACCAACAGCCATCCGAAAGCTCAGCAGCAGCTCAGCTCAAGGTGCCGTGTTCAATTTTAGTTGCAGGGGGCGCTGCCTACCACCCTTGTGGGACTCGAGGAATTGAACTGGCAACCTTGTGGTTGAGAGCCCACTGACCCATGTGGGAATCGAACCGGCAGCCTTCAGAGTTAGGAGCATGGAGCTCCAACCGCCTGAGCCACCGGGCCGGCCCCTAGATTCACTATCTTGACTGTGATGGTTTCATGGGTGCATATATACATTCGTGTTTATCAAATGGTACATATTTTAAATGTGCAGTTTATTGTATGTCCATTGAACCTCAATAAAAATGTTTAAAAAGAAGAAAGGAAATCATCACTGAATAACCCCTACTGAAATAAATGACCAGCATCAAACCAGCACAGTGGCCCTGGGCAAAGGGAGCACAGCGGGCTCTAGAGGGAATGGCGCACCCATACACCACAGCTGTGACCCTACCTGCTCTCCATACTCCTTTTGAGCCTCTTACCTATGTGACTCCATGGCCTTTGTTCAGTTCCTTAAAGTTTCCCAGCGCCTCTCTCAGGACCTTCAGCAAGTGCTACTTCCTCTCTATAGAGTCCTGCCTCCTCCCCAGGCCACTCCCCATCCTTAGATTTCAGGCTCCCTCTATACCTACGCCACATGAGAGAACTTGGTTTGTGCTAGAAAACGTAGCTCTTAAAGCTTGTAAAACTGAGACAGAAAAATCCTAATGAGTCAGGGACATGGCCACGGTGGAAGGAATTAAGGCTGAAACCATAAAAAAGCCTGAAGCTGCAGGACCAACCGGAGTAATCGGCTCAGGTGTAGGGTGGGGAGGGCTATTTAGCTTGTAACAAAGCCATTCAAGGTGCAGAGCCCACCAAGATTAACTGCCCAGGTACAGAGAAGGGCCAATCAGCTTGTAGTTAACAATTTCAAACTGCAGAGAACATGTGCAGTCTGAAGAGATAATAGCCTCTTGTCAATCACAGGTGTCACTCAAGTGGTCCCACACCTGGAGAGGAATGGCCCCTCCCAGATAAAACCCCCAGGCTCCTTTGGGCCTTTGCCTTTTTGAGCCTTGCTTTTGCTCAGGAGCCTGCTCCAAACCCTGTGGAGCGTGATATAATGCCACCTTTGGGCCTTTGGGCCTTTGCCCCTCTCTTGAGCCTTGTTTTTGCTCAGGAGCCTGCTCCAAACTCTGTGGAGTGTACTTTTTCTGCTAATAATGCCATCTTTGGGCCTCTGGGCCTTTGCCCCCTTTTTACCTTGCCTTTCCTTAGGGCCAGCTCCAAACTCGAGTGTACTGTCCCTTTTAAAACTGGCCCTTGAGCTACTGCTTTCTGCCCGGGCCCACTTCTATTTCTTTGAAGTGCACTTTTTCTTCTAATACACTGCTTTTTCACTATTTTACCTCCGTATCTTGTTCAATTCCTTGCTCGAGACGCAAAGAACCTGGATACCGCGTCAGGGTGGGCCCATCCTCCGGTAACGTACCAGCTAAGCTTCCCAGTGTTCCTTCCCAAGGCTCCACCCCGGGTGTGGGAACCAAGCCCCAATTTCTCACCGAGAAAGGCCCGCTGTCCAGTAACGAAACCTCTGCCCTAACAATGCTAGAATGGGCATTGCCATCCTACTCTCCCTTTAGAGGTCTTACATTGTCTGTCCTGACCCCAGCCTTGCCATTGCCATACTGTCTCTGCCTATGTCATTTCTTCTGTGGCATCGTAACCTATCTAGACTGTTCTGGACGCCTATGAACCTGCCTTCCAGGTGACGTTCCATATCTCTTCTCTAATCCAGTAAATGGTGATTTTATAGTTTCACTGGCAGAGGACTACTTTATTCTTACATGCCACAGGGCCTTCCTACCAGCTACACAAATTATATTTCATTTGTTTCCAACATTGGTTGTAATGTTACAGACTTCTAATGTTTTGACATCCCTCTTTAAAAAAGGAGATTGTACCGTCTATCTTACCAAAGTCATTTAAATACAGTTGAAATGTAGAAGTCATTTTAATCAGCTGATAAACCCTATTTTTCAATAACAAGAGTTATACAGATGTTGATATTTTATTTGAATTCATATATACTCTTGAATGTATTTTTTTAAATACCTGGATTTTATAAATTATTCAGTACATAAATACATAATTCCTTAAATTCCTACTTTGAGGCTTAGGGTTCAGCCCCTTCCTACACACACACACACACACACACACACACACACACACACCTACCCCTCTATATTCCATTTCTGTTCTATTTTCTTTAGCAATATCTGAAATTCGTATTTAATGTTTTATTTGCTTGCTGTCTGCTCCTCCTAAATAGAATATACGTTCCGTGGAAGCACACAATTTTATCTAACACTGCTTGCTGTATTCCTAGCACCTAGCATAGTGCCTGCACAGAAAAATTGCCCCTGAAATTTTGTTAAACGGTAGGAAGAAAGGAAGAACAATGACATTTGCTTTCTGATTTTTTTTTCATATTGAATTTTTGTTGGAAAATACCTTAGTCCGTTTGGGCTGCTGTAACAAAACACCATGAACTGGGTGGCTTATAACACCAGAAATTTATTTCTCATTTCTGGAGGCTAGAAATCCAAGATCAAGGCACCAGCAGGTTCAATGTCTGGTGAGGACCCACTTCCTGGTTCATGGACAGCTGTCTTCTTGCTATGTCCTCATGTAGCAGAGGGGTTGGGGACTTGCTGGGGTCTGTTTTATAGTCACGAATCCCATTCATGAAGGCTCCACCCTCATAATCTAGTCACCCCCCAAAGACCCCCACTTCCAAATACCAGCACATTGTGAATTAGGTTTCAGCATATGAATTTCAGGGGAAACAGTCTATAAAATACAAAATTTTAATAACAGGTAACCTTTTCTCCCATGTTACCCAGAAAAACAAGGTCATTTTCCATCTCTGTATTTTAACGTCATTTTCCACCGATCTCTAAAGAAGAGGTGTTTCTTCCTTCCAAGATTAACCCCATTATACTTGTACTCTTTACTTTATATTGAGACCCATGAGTGGGCATGCAACAATCCAGGAAGAGTAAGTGAGAAATGCAGAGAGTCAAAAACAAAATCCCAACAAATACCAACATTTGAGGAAAGGACATTGAAGAAGAAAATTAAAAGGAAGCCCTCTTCACTCTCATTTACGCCTAGTAATGTGGTTCCTCCCTGAAACGACCAGATTAAAACTCCTTTCCCAAAGGGCATTTGCCACACCTCCTATTATTGAACATTTAAGCCTTTGTCGTTTACTACTTCCCGTCCACATGCTCTTCTCCCGCTAGCCCGTTTGATAAAGTCATTCCTCAGTGTTCAATCATAAGCCCCATGTTTTGTTTTCTTTTTCTCTGTTCTTCTTTGAGCATAGAAAGTAGTAGAGGGAAATATGGGTACCTCCCTTACCTCCCTCTCACCCTACCCCCCATATTTTCCACAAGGATGAATGTTCCCTAATATTCCTGCCTCTTTTCACTCCTGACTATCTAACCGGTACGTTTTGTTTAAGGATCTGTGCTTGTATAGTTTTTCCTCTTCCTTTCCTTTTTTTTTTTTTTTCTACAGAAGAACCAGCCTATTTTACTCTAAGTCATAGTTGTCACCTGGTGACTGAGAGGTAAGGCTGAGACACAGTGCGGGAGAGAGGGTCAGGATTAAGACCGACTGGCCTTTACATTAAACGGTTTTGCAATATAGCATTTATTAATAGGAAAGACAGTATTTTAAACCTCTATCCACCACTTGTGCCTTCCTAATCTATTTGTTCAGACCCTGCCCAGGAAGAAAGATGCTATTTATTGAGCCCTTCACATCTCCACAACAGTAAGAATCTTTTTTTAAATAAAAGATATCTATATACTCATACCTTAATAGAGTATAAAATGCCTTCTTTACCCTTTGTCTTCTTGAGCTACCTTCTGAACTCTGTTCAAACGTACAGAACTTGTTCCTCCCAAAAGAGTAAAGACTATTTGACAAAAACGTCCTCATCGCGTTGGAAAAGAAGGTGTCAGTAAGCTCTAATAGGTAATCCAACTGTGGTTTTTTTTTTTAAATTCTAAATGATGAAAAGTATTTTTCTGAGCGAATGAATGAAAGGAAGGAATCAACCAATAACTCTCATCCATGTTCACATAGGTCTTTCAAATCTTCCTCTGTAGGCCCTTGTAATCCTCGGAGTCTTTTCTGCTTCCAGTCCGATGTTACCAATTATCTACAGACTATTTCTTCTTAAATTTTATTTTTTATTGACCTGTATATTAATATTTTTAAATTATTTGAAACTTTCTATTTTGACACAATTGTGGGCTTACAGAGAAGTTGCAAGAATAATGCAAATAATTCTCATTTATCCTTCACCCAGATTATCCAAATGTTCATGTTTTATCACATATGTTTTATCCTTTACCGTCTCTCTTTTTTTGTTGTTGTTCTGACCCTTTTGAGAGTACTTTGAAGATATGATTTCCCTTTACTGCCAAATATTTAATAAGCATTTCTAAGAGCAAGGACATTCTCTTATGTAAGCACAGTACAATGATCAAAATCAGGAAATTAACATTGATACAATACTATTATCTAATCTAAAGACCTTATTCAGATTTCACCAATTGTCTTTATGCCTAGAAAATCTGATTATTCATTCCATTCAGTTGTCATATCTCTTAAATTTCCTTTAATCTAGAGTAGTTCCTCAATCTTTGTCTTTTATGACACTGATATTTTTGAAGAGTATGTATCAGTTATTTTGTAGACTTCAATTAAATGTTCCTTTATTCCATCGTCATTTTAATTTGTCCCTTAGAGCAACAATGAATAAAAGTAATCCATTTTCGTTCTATGTTCATATTCCAGCACCATTTCTTACTAAATGTGGGATTGCTTAACCTCTTTCAGCCTTGGTTCCTCATCTTTAAAACTAGGATAATTATACCTACCGAAGGAGTTACAGAAAGGATTAAAGGAAGTGATATATTTAAAAGGAATTTACCCTCCAAACTTGTCAACTTGTGTATGTTAAATATACACAGCTTTTTTTATGTCAGTCATACCTTGTCGAAGTGGGATTTGTTTTTGTTTTTGTGTTTAGGGGGAAAAAAGCATTTACCCAATGCATGTCACAGTCATCTGCTTTTCACTTGATTTGGTTTCTCCACTCTTCACCATCTGGCCACACTTTCCATAAATGCATTCTAGTTTGCCCATGTGTCTCTAAAAATGGGGTTCTGGAACTATTTATATCTCACCTAAGTAATTGCCAGCTTCATCAGACTATTCACTCCTATTGAACCTGTAGTCCATTGAAACCTCTAAAGTTCTTTCTGCATAACCATTTGTAGTAGTAGTAGTAATACCCTTACTACAGTACCAGTACTTACTGACCTGACCAACTGGATGTGGCATGCGCTGCACTGAGCACTTCCTTGGATGGACCCTTTATATTATGTAATTCTCCCATCTTTATGAGGTAGATAGTGTTTGCACTTTGAGATGAGATTCAAAGCAATTAAATCACAGACCTTATATAAGTGAGAGAGCTGGAATTGAGTTCCAAGTTGATTTTTAGGAACATAAGTAAAGATCTTTTTTCTATTAAGTATCATTTTAAATTTCTGCTCATCGTTGTAACCTGTTGGGTTCCTGATTTTGCCATATAATGTATTAATGTTTCCTCCCAACTTGGATTTTTTATGACTTCCATTCTTCCTCCAAGTCGTTGATTAAAATGTTGTTCAAGACAGAACAAAATGCTAATAAACATTTCCTTCTAGGTTGAATCAATCACTATGTACAGTTGTTTTCAAATAGCTATAAATAAATCTTGCTGGATTGTGGGCTAATTCACCTAGAACCATCTTATCCAGAAGAACAACTAAAGATATCTTTTTTTTCATGCATCTGGCAGCTCCCCTGGCTGCAAATCTAATAGCACCATTGGGGGAGGGGAAATGCATGTTTTATTTAGTTTAGCCGAAATTGTTTGTATTGAAATAATATTGGTCTGTAGTAATTATTCCTTTTCTTCTTACAAACCCTCTCTTTAATAATCTATTCTAGAATTTTGATAGAGGTAAATTCAAACAATAGTAGTTTCCAAAATTCTGGTCCCTTTCTAACAATGTCATGGAGTTGTTATATGACCTAGAGAAGGTCACTCTTTTAACCTAGACATTTCAAACAAACAAACAAAAAAAAGAAAGTGAGAAAGTTGAACCTACGATTTATTAAGCTCACTGTGCTAACTACATTTATTTGATTTGGGCCATGACCTATGCAGTAAATATTATCTCTGTTGGCCATGACCTATGCAGTAAATATTATCTCTGTTTTACAGATGAGAATACTGAGACTTGGAGAGATTTAAAAACTTATTTAATGTAGCTCTGGCTATATAAGCGGCGGAGGTGCTAGATATACAAGTTGTCTCAACGGAGCAAATTTTTGCAAACTTCTTATGCTGTAATTTATTTTAGGACACTGCTGCCATTCACTGTTCATTGTACCAAAGGGGGTATAGACTAAAAAGCAGATCTGCTTGAGTGTCTAAATGCTCCCTCCCCGACCAAATCATTAACACATCAGAAGGCAATTCTGAAAGTGTTTTCAAAGAAACACTAGTGCCCCAACAGTCTCCGGTTAAGGGAGTTCTACTGTCAAATGTTTGACATATGTTTCATACTACTGTGCTTCTCTTGGAGATTCAAAGGGTTCTGAGGACACTTTTAGAAAAGAAACTCACTTAACTTTCTCGAGTCGCAGAACTAGTTTCATGAAGCACATTTGGCATAAGCTGTTATAGGTGTTAAATAGGGGGGTTTCTTTCTCTCTTTTTTTCACTCCTTTGGACTCCCGAGATGTTCACGAAGAGATCCAATGAGGTTTAAAGACATTCTTATTTAAATGAACATACCTTGTGATTGCTCTCTCCGGTCATCAAGTCACCTTTGGCCTTCACAACCACCCAGTTTAGGGATATGCTGTCATCCTTATTTTACATTTGCAGAGAAAGATCTAGACTGTTTAATGAATTTGCTTTAGGTCTTACAGCAAGGGAAGGAAGAGCCAAACAAACTCAAATTCAGATCTTCTCAAACCCAATTCAGTACTCTCACTTAACTAACGCCTTTGTTTTTCTGCCTTTGATAATTGAAAACGTTTGTTGACATTTTCAAAAGGAAGCAACTTTGATAAATGGACAGGTTATATTTTAAAAAATGTAAGAGTTTTAATACTAAAGGTGATATTTGTAATTTTCCCCATTTAAAAATTATTATTCTTTAGCATCAGCAGGTTGGGGTTTGGAATGGAAAACCAGGTCTATCATACTAAGTTTGAGCCCTGTGGGAAAATGATGGGATCCTGGAAACAGCAAATTAGCCCACAGCTATACCTGTTTACATAGTCAATGTGTGTTTGTTCTGTTTGAAGATACTTCAAAAATAACAATTGTAAAAGAGATTACTGCTTTGATCAGAGAATCTGAATCTCCTTTGTTTGACCATGAATAATTGGTCTTTGTAATGTTAATGCTTCTTTTAAGGAATATCAGATCTGCAAATGCACCTTAATTACAGGCAAGCAGTTTTGGAGGGAATTCGTGACAGCATTTTATTGAAGGTCTTTTCTAGTTCCTCTTCAAATCTAATTACAGTAGAAAGATTACTTTAGGCCAAGCAACAAAAAGCTATAATTACAAGTGTTTTCATTAATGTTCACATAGGTCCAAATAATTATCTTATTGAAGAATAAGATTTAAATCTTAAAAATGTCATATTTTTCCTCTAAAGCATGGGACAAAAGGGAAAGCCTTCACTGAGCTGTACTTGCTAGTCTGTTAACCATAATTCTGCCGGCAGCTCAGAAATCTGTTTTCCCCACACTTAACGTTTAGAAGCACCTGGGAATCCACAACTTAAACAATGGTTGAATCCTAAAGCTTGTTTTTATATTTGAAACCAACTGAATAATCCAATTAGAGTATATGAGTATAATATGTACAGGAAATACTTTTTTTTAAGTCCTCCTATTTTAATTTTGTGATATTAAGCTTTGGTTGTAAGAAAATATATGTTACTAGGGAATGTTAGATATTACTGAAGACATGAGGAAATGAGTTTGCTAAACTGCAGATTGGGTCGTTTAGTTAGATATGAGGAAGAATTTCTCAACAGCAGAGTGAAATCTCCTTGTGGAGTTGGTTTGAAAGTTGCATATTTTATGAAATGGTGTGGGGCAAAGCTTGTATGTCAAAAAGGCCTGCTCTAAGAAGGGGAACCTTTCGATTGATTGCATTTGTTATTTTACATTGAATTAAATCTCAAAATGGGATTTTCTCCTCACCTGGCCAGAATGCTGATGACCATTAAGCATTTATATCAGGCGCTAGCTGCTACCTTTCAACTTGGGAGGATGTTTTTCAATGTTATGTTAACATTTAAACTTATCATTTAAAAGGTATGAATAGAGTCCATCACACCTGTATAGGAGGGGAAATATCTCAGAGATTTAAACCCTACTGAATTAGCACATTCCAAGTCATTTCGTGGGTTGTTGTTGTTTTTTGTGGGGTTTTTTTTTTCCCTAATTACGGCATCAATTAGCTTTGCAGCATTGCATTCATTCCAAGCAGCAGGGATGGAGAACAGTAATCTTGTTTACCCTGAACTGGAGAGAGTATACCTAGCTTTGTTCCTTCCACAGCCTAATCCAGGTACTTTGCTGGTGCCTTCCCACACAATGGAGTGTGACTGGACCCCCTCAAAGAGCCTCCCTCACCTGGTTTAATTCACTTGTCACTGCAAACCTCTGCAAGGTCAAGGAAAAACAGGTAACAGGCCATTTCAAACTTAAAAGGTAGCACATTTAATTGACATTTATTTCAAAGGTAGAGCCTCAGATATAAGGATTTTTTTTTTTATCATTTAGTCTTAAATTATCACAAGGAAAATAATAGAACTGCTTTACATTGTTCTTGACAATTAATGGAATAGAAAGATGGCTGTTGTAAATGGCTCTTCTGCAGTAATGGGGAAAAGCCAATTATTAAATGAACAAGTTATTTATAGTTGAAAATAAACTGTATTCCACACTGGGAAATTAGCTTACAGGCGACCTCGCTTTACAACATGGCTGTGTCATTAGTTCTAATTTTCCACAACAAAGATTTTAGGGTAACTTGCCTTCATGAGAATGGGGTAGTTTCTCTTCTACATACATTATCGTTCAACAATTCTGTTGTCGCCATTAGAGGGGTTTTTTTCTTTTGTTTTTAATGCGTAAGAAGAATATCCTTGATTTTTCTAAGTATCTAAATAAGATGACAAGTTTTTATTGCATTCAGCAGAAACAGAAAAAGGGAGTGAGCACAATGCAAATGTGTCCTAACCAGTGTACAACAGCAAACTTAATAACACTACGAAGGTATACTACCAGCATTTGACATGTTTTAGTGTTTTAGGGTGCTTAGTGTACAGTGTATTTCTCTACTGTAAAATGTAGGCTACTATGGAGGAAGAACAATAATCAGTTATACATTAACCATGAAAGGTCATTTCTTGTGGCAAATGCAAGGTCTATTGATCAAATATCTGTCAGTAGAAATGAGTCTCATTACTGAATGAAGCTCGTGAAGGAAACCATTGTCTAGTGAGACATCCTAATATGTGCAAACCATCCATTTGCTTAGGGCGGTTTGAACATCGTCAAATGTTTATCTTCACTTTTATAATGAGATTTACTGGCTTTTCAGCTAATCAATCCCCGAAGCTGCATTCTTTTAACTTACTTACTGTGCTGCACATTCAAACTATGATTAATTGCCTCATGTTAGCTATGAGATAAGAAAAAATTAAAAGAAATCAAATGACGTAGTCACTTGTGTTACAAACTTGGCTTTAAACTACTCAGTATGAGCTGTAGTTTACTTTCAAACTTAAATAACTTGTCTGTGTAACCTTATCTTTTGGGTACTTCCTGCAAACTTCATATATTATGCAATCTAGCCCATAAATATAGGTAGAAGTTAACTTGAATGGCTGAAACAGAATTAACCACACATATGTAGTTAAAGTTTTATCACCATTTCTGTCATAAACCTCTCCCTTTTCTTTAAGAGCTTTACCAAGCTATAATAAAAATGACTGTATCTTTGCAAAACATGAACTCCTAAGAAGTGACTTGTCTCCTTAAACATACTGGATTTGGGCTTAAAATCCCATAATAGTGCCACATGTGTGCTGCTACTTGTCAGGATGGCCAGTGTGTTTGTATATTGAATGTCACAGGGTTGAGGTGGCACTGGCATTAATTATTCCCTCTGTAGTTTTTGTAAATTCCTTAAACGTTAACACATAATACCTTCAATGATGACGTATTATTAGGGGCATACAATTAAATAGTTTGTCAGTTCACCCAATAAACAAGGAAAAGTATAAAAATAGAACGCTTTATGAGAAAAAAAAAGTGAATATGCATAATCAAGTACCTGTAATGAGAGGAATAGAGATTTTCCAGGGGTATAATCAACCTGAAATAATTGGGCAGGGAAATGGAGAGGATCAGATCCCCTAAATGGACTTAGCAAAAGCTAGAGCAAGCATCCTACTGATGATTCTGTGGGTTTATGTCCAGGAGCTACTGCCAGTAAGTAGCATTATATCTTGCGTTATACTGAGAAACTGAATTCAGTCATTGCAAACTTCTATTTTTTTAAATGGGTAACACAAGACTTCTCTTTCTATGAATGACTTCCCTCCAGAAATATGAGATTATCTTTAATTATCTCTTACTTTGTATGTTTCTGTTATAGAAGCCTAAGGGTCATGTGGTCAAAAAACTGAGTTAAAATTCTTCAGGGCCCTTCCCAGAGATCTCTTCCTTCCGGGAAGCCTTCCTTGACTAGGTGGCACAGATAACGTTGTATCTTCTGGGTTTTCATAATATTTTATGCTTAATCTTTAATAACACGGTCAGTCCCTTTTGAAGCCTCAGTGATCATTCGCATAGCTCATGTCACTTTGTAGACTCTCAGGAAAAGCTTTTTGAATGATGGATGTCCATTTCTTCTACAATTGAAGAATCTGTTAGAATAGATGAATCCTTTGGTTCTTTTCAGACCAACAAATTCCATGAATGCCAGCTTATCCCCCTAGTAGGAGACATTTGTGAAAGTAGGCTACTTTGTGAGTAGAATTACCAACACTTAAACGTGTGTTTTATGTGTCCTTGAGTCGGCTCCACTCCTAACCCAGTGAATGAGCGATGGCCACAGTGTCCTGTCCTCAACAGCCCTGCTCAGCTCCTGTAGACTCACACCTATGGCTTCTTCTATGGAGTCAAAACATCTGGTATTTGCTCTTCCTCTTTTCCTGCTGCCATCTAGTTTTCCCAGCAGTATTGTCTTTTCCAAAGAACCCCGCCTTCTCATTGATGGACCAGAAGTAGGACAGCTTCAGTTTTGTCATTTTTGCCTCTAGCGATGTCCCAGACTTAATTTGCTTGTTCATCTTTCTGGTGGTCCAGGGAATCAAGAGAGCTCTCCTCCAACGTCATATTTCAAATGAATCAATTTATTTTCCTATCAGCCTTCTTCACTGTTCAGCTTGCCCATCTATACATAGTAATTGGGAATATGAGGGTGTGGATGATGTTAATCTTGATCTCTAATAACACATCTTGGCTCTTGAACTTTCCTAATTCTTCCATTGCTGCCCTTCTGAGTCTCGGCCTTCTCTTGATTTCTTGGCTGCAGTCGCCACTTGAATTGATGACTGAACCAAGATAAATGAAATCGTTACCAATTTCAGCATCTCCACGGCCTGTTAAAATTGTACGTTTCTTCTGTAGTCATGATTTTTGTCTTCTTGATGTTCAAATACAGTCCTGCTTTGGCACTTTCATCCAAAGTCATTTCAAATCATTCCCACTTTCTGCCACTGAAATGGTGTTATCTTCATATCCTACGTTATCTTACTGTATTGATATTTCTTCCACCAGTTTTCACTCCTCTTTCCTCTGAGTCTAGCCCAGTTTTTTGTACGATATGTTATGCGTACAGACTAAACAAGTAGGGAGATAAAATTCACCCTTGTCTGACACCTTTGCTTATAGGAAACCATCCTGCGTTTTCATACTGTGTGCAGACACTTCCTGTCCACGGCGCAGCTCACGCCGCAGGACGGGCAGGTGCTGAGGCACTCCCATTTCTTTCAGACCATCCCGTAGCTTTTTGATCCATGCAGTCAGAGGCTTGACTGTAAGTCTATAAAACATGTTACAAGGTCCACACAAAGTTGCATTTTTACTGATGTTATGAGACTTCCAGTTTCAGCCTCACTGCATCTTTTTTGTTTTTGCACATCAGGTGAACAAACGTGGTATCCCACTGCTGTTTTGATTTGCAATTCCCTGATATGGTAGTAGTGAGGCTGCGCATCTTTGTACGTGATTATCAGCCATCTGTATATCTTCTTTTGTGCGTTGCCTACTTACCAGCACTGCCTAATTTTCCGTTGGGTTCTCTTTGTCTGTGGGGTTGTATTTTTATTAAAATTTATTGGGGTGACCGTGGTCAACAAAACGACATAGGTTTCAAGTGTGTGATTCTGCAATACATCATCTATATATTGCATTGTGTGTTCACCACCCAGAGTCAGTGCTCCTTCCATCACCGTATATTCGACCCCGTCTTATGGATTTTTAAAAAAATCTCTTTTAAGATTGTGATTTTATGATTACAGATATTAATCCGTTGGCAAATATTTCTCCCAGATAGTCACTTACCATTTTGCTGAGTCCACAGTAGAGGGGTCACTTGTCTTTTAACTTTATGGTTACAGTGATTTATGAGACTTTCCATTGTGTGAGATACTCTCCTAGACTGTATTACATAAATTCTTTATACAGCACGTAGAAATCGGATTAGATTAATCCATGGGCCTACTACTCTCACCAACTTATCCAGTTTGTGACTCACCCTAAACACCATGCCAGTTTTCGCCTGGAATTCCCTCCTTTTTCTTCCTATCTACTGTTTTGCAGACTCTTGTGTTTCCTTAAGGGTCAATAGAAGAATCAAAGTTCACAGTGATCTCCCTCTCTTCCACATTCTCATTCCTTTGCACATGATAAAGTTATTTTGTATGTTATGTGTGCATATATTGTAACTTCAGCCAGTTGGGAATAAATCCCACTGCTCTTGCCATACTTCCCAGTGTTTTACACATAGTTGGAATCTAGTATGTATTTGTTGGTTGTTTTAATTTTCCACCTCACTCCATACATACACACTATAGGCAATTTGTCTATGCATTTCTTCAATCATCTTTTTAATGTAATTTGTCTTTTGTTACCATTTGTCATTAGGCCACACCTGCTAATGACGTGTGGGGTTCTAAAACTCAAATATAAAGTTGTGAACAGGATCTGATTTCCCAAAATTCTCTGGTGGCACAAAGAAGAATCTAGTATTCTTCAAATTTGAAAGACACATCTCAGAATTCCAACTTGCTCCCTGATGTGGGTTCTTTATTTCATGTCACCTGAGCTCTGTCTTCTCAAACACAATCACAGTGGTTAATGTTGTCATGTAACATGGGCCCACTAAACAGAGATCGTGGCTGTACAGAATTTTATTTATTTGTTTGTTTTTCAAAATTACAAGTCAAAACCTAATCTGAATTACATGAAAATAAAATTGAATTTCATTGATCGTTCAAATTGTGCTTATTACTACTGCTTCCACTTTACTTTCCTCAAATTTTTTTTTAATTATAGAACATTCCAAAAAGATATGAAAATAGTCAGAATGAACCCTTGTGTACTCATCACCCAACTTCAACCATTATTCACACATGGACAATCTGGTTTCATTCATACCTTCACTCAATGCTCACCCTCTTGAGTAATTTTGATGCAGATCTTAAAATCTTACATCTTTCTGGACTTAATTAAGCATTTTCCTAATACCTTGGAAAGACACTTATGTCCTTTCTGAGATTTTAATTCTAAGCTCTAGAGTCTGGAAGCCCAGGGTGTGTGTGTATGTACCCTTCATTTAGACATACGTTTTCATTTAGTACTCTACATAGCAGAGACCAAGCTGGAGAAACAAAGATGAATGCAACATGGAATATAATAAAAATAAATTTGATAAGTGCAGCAATGGTCATGGTATCCTTATCTTCAGGGCCATCGTGACAGACAAATGATAGGTTCAGAAAGGCCGAGGAAAAGGATGTATTTTAGCTGAGATGGAATTGCTTTTGTGGGTTTGTGGTGGGTTCTCCTCAATTTAACTCTAAGTCTTCTACAAATCCAAACCTGTGAAAGGCAATCCTAAGAAAGCAGGATCTCATCTTTTGAAATAAATCAAATAATTCCCAATTTTTTATTTTATCACTTTTCCTTTGTATTTCGAAAGAATTTCAAACTTATACAAAAAATTGTGAGAATACACAAAGAATTCTCATATACTTTTCACTCAGATTTACAAATCACTAACATTTTGCCTTGTCTGCTCTCTCTCTGTTTTTGTCTGTTTCTGTCTCTCTCTCCAACACACATACTTTTTTTTTGCCTTGATTAATTCTAGAGTTAGTTGCAAACATCATGACCCTTTATCCATAAATATTATTTAGGGTGTAATATCCTAGGAACAAGGATATTCTCTTATATAACCACAGCTACTTTATTAAATTCGGAAATGTAGCATTGTTCATACTCAAATTTTGCTAATTATCCCATGATGCTCATTACAAACAATGCTGCAGCACACATTCTGGTATGTCTATCTTTGTGCACATTTAAGTGATTTTAAAGAATGAATTCCTAAAAGTGGAATTTCAAAGTGTCTGAAAATTTTGTTTACAATCCATATTCAAATTTTGCTAATTAGCCCAATAACTTCATTATAGCAATCCTTCCCACCCCCCATCTAGGTCAAGCCAGGATTCTCTGTTCCCTTGAAAGGAAACAATTGCTGAGCCATTCTGTGTTTTTCATGGCTCTTTCATGACATTTACATTTTTGAAGAGTATAGGACAGTGGTTTGTAGAAAGTTCCTCAATTTGAGTGTGTCTGATCTTTTGTGCATGGTTGCATTTAGGTTATGCATTTTTGGTAGAAACACAAGATAAATAATGTTGTATCCTTCCAAGTTCATCGCATCATAAAGGACACTTGTCAGTTTGCCCCATTTATGATGATGTTAATTTCGATCATTTGCATAAGGCAGTGTCTGCCAAGTTTTTCCATTGGTAAGTTATTAGGTTGGTGCAAAAGTAATTGAAGTTTTTGCAATTGTTTTTAACCTTTTAAATCCCAATTCCTTTTGCACCAACCTAATAACATTTTTCTCATTGTAATTAATACCTCATCTGTGGGGAAATATTTTGAGACTGTGTAAATATCCTATTCTCCATCAGAATGTCAGCTAATCATTTTAGCATTCATTGATTCTTGCCTGAATCCATTAATACTGTGATGGTTATAAAATGGTGATTTTTCTATCTTATTTTTTCTATACTTTTAGGTAGCATTCTATCAAACTTTTATTCTTAATTTTACCTTTTATATCTATAACGAATAAAACTGAGTTCACCAAACATCGATTGTCTTTTTTGTGTAGGACACAGTGCCAAAAGACACTGTGAGGAACATAAAGACAAGACTCTTTGTGCCTTGCAGGGACACAGGATTTGTGCGGCGAGACAGATGTAAAGCAGATGGTAAGAAGGGCTGTCCTGGGGATCCAAACCTAATGGGAAGGAGAAGAAACCGAAAGATGATCATTCTTATGGAATGAACTTGGGAGAGAAGTAGGGTTTTACTTGGGCTTTTGATATACAGTAAATGTGGTCAAAGACAGGCATTATATTTGGAAGGAACAGGGGGCATTTGGGAAATGACAAATAAGCCTATGGATAAAACCCAATGTTCCTGGGGGAAGCAGCAGGAGGCATAGTGAGACTCCAGGTTGGAAAGATGGGTTGGGGTCCCACAAAGTTCCAGGCTGAAGACTGTGGACTCCAAACTCCTCTCTGACAGATGCAATGAAACAAATTTAAGGAGTGGGGTTACCTACCAGATGATGCTCAGGGCAGGGACTATATCTTATTCATCTTTGTATTTCCAAGGCCTGCAACAGTGCTCAGCACATGTAGCACACAGGTGTTGGATAAACATTTATAGCTACCATTGTACAAGATGATTTTGAAGAGGGACTGCTGTGTGTGTGTGTGTGTGTGTGTGTGTGTGTGTGTGTGTGTGTGTGTGTGTTTAACCTGTGGGTTGAGGTCATGATGGGGTGGGGAGTGGTAAGGAGGAAGGGAGCCCTTAACTCAGAAAGCAGCTCTCATTGGATTGTTTATAGAAAACGTTTTAAGTATCAAGTTCCTAGACCACCACCACGACCATCCCCCCACTTTAATTTTCAGTCTCCAGAAAGCAAGTTTGGGAATTATTTTTGAACAACTTTGCATTTCAGGAAGGAGAATAAAGCTCTTAGGGAGAAGACAGTGTGGACATCCCATTAGAAACTATTTCATTCTATATCTTCTCTATGAATATTTTAGAATTAAAAGAACCCAAACAATACAAACAGCTCTTTAAAGATGCAAATGAACTTTTGCTTTAAGAGTCTATGTATTTTGTCAAAACACTATAATAACCGAATTCACTTAATAGAGGAAAATAAAGCAACATAGTAAACTGAGATACCCAAAATAACTTCAAAAAAAAAATCATTGTAGAAGAAGTCTTGCTGATCTTTTAGGAAATGAAATAAAGCATATTTCTATTGAAAACATCACGCAGGTTGTCCGTTTCCAACTGCACACTTTGCAATCTCTCTTCAGTTTGCTTATTCTACAGTAAAGCCTGAAAATGTAGTGGCTTGATTAAGAAAGTTGACGTATTTACCCAGCACTGAGTGCAGGCCAGTTGTGGCTATACTTGCCTGTTTCAAATGGAAAAAATTATTTGCATATCACCTACAGTTCCAATGAACCATTAACTGTGGAAAGGTAACATTTATTTATGTTTTTATGAAAAACATTTACAGTCGGCCCTTGGTATCCATGGGTTTCACACTTGCCTATTAAACCAACGGTGGATCAAAAATATTTTGGGGGAATAAAATCCCAGAAAGCTCCAATAAGCAAAACTTGAATTTGCCATATGCAGAGCACTACACTGAATCCACAAGAATCAGGTGATGTGTAGGCACACCTGGCTGTGGCCTATATGCAAATATAGGTTATATGCAAATACTACACCATTTTATATAAGGGACTTTAGTATCCTAGGATTTTGGTATCCACAGGGGTACTGGAACCAATGCCCTTCTGATACTGAGGGACGACTGTATTCTGATTGCAAAGGGCACTTGTGGAAAATTGAGAAAATACTGAAAAGTATAAAGCAATGAAAAATTACCCATCATTTGACCATCCAATGATAACCGCCAAAATACGTATTTTGTATTTTGTCTCGTCTTTATTTGTGTTTATAAAAACCTCAACCTTCTCTTTCTTAAAATACTATGAGTATTTTCCTGTGTGACTAAATATTCTTACTAGTATGATTTTTGGTGATGGAACAGTAGCCACCAAATGTATTATTTAATTGCTTTTCTATTGTTGGACACCAGGGTTATTTCCAATTTCTTTCTATCTATCTATCTATCATCTATCTATCTATCTATCTATCTATCTATCTATCTATCTATCTATCTAACTATCATCTATCTTCTATCATCTCCCAGAGGGGCAATTATCTATTGCTTTAAAGGTTATTTACATGTTTAGCCTTCTTGATGCTTAATGTCAATTGTCCTCAAATAGTATACATTTTACACAACCATAACCAGTGGATGGAAGTTAAGGTACAAAACGCCAGCATTGGTCTTAGCACTATTTTGTACACGTTTCATTTATAAATCAGTCTCCAAAAGGACATTCCATTGGGACCCACGCGCAGTTCACGTAGTACCATTAGTGCTGGTGTCATCAGAGGAACAGCAATTGGCTCAAAACACCACTCATTGTGATGCCAGTGATGTGGCCTCCTTAATGTTCTAAAAGATTGTTTGGTGTAAATGCTTCAGTTCAGGATTTTTCTCTTCACCTTTCCTATCATGTTTAGAGTCAGAATTCAAATCCTGTACAATATGCCTGGCCTATAACTTGGTTTGAGGCATTTATATTTATGTCACTTTTGTTTGCTTATTATACTAACCAGGTGGAAAAAAGCAATTGCAGTCTCCCCAAAAGGTAAAATTCTACTTTTTTGGTATATTACTAGAATTTTTAAAATAGGTTAGATAAATTACAGTACATGTAGGAATAACTGCACATTGGGAGTGTTATGAGATATTTCATGAAAACATTTAAATACAAACTTAAATATAAAATTTAATTTCTTAAGAACTGAGGTGGGAGATATGAAAAAAATAGAATATTAAGTTTTTTAAGACATTTTAATGTATATAAAAAGTATATAATCCTATTTAAATTACATATTTTCTCATCAAAAAAGGAATGAACAGAGCATTTTTTCTCATGTCTGAATCTTGAGTCAAAATGATTTGACTTTTGACTAATCTCATTGAAGCTTTTATTTATTATGTTCTTTCCTCAATGACTTTGTTTTTGGACATGCGTGTCTTAAAGCAGTAGCTATTATTGAAAAAATTAAAGGATTGAAAACATGAAGTGTTTTAAAGGACAATAATTATATTTTATGCTTTTATTGATACAGATTCTAACAGTAGGTGGAAAAGCAC
This sequence comes from Rhinolophus hipposideros, assembly GCF_964194185.1. Lineage (NCBI taxonomy): Eukaryota > Metazoa > Chordata > Mammalia > Chiroptera > Rhinolophidae > Rhinolophus > Rhinolophus hipposideros. The sequence continues at coordinate 82,787,918 of NC_138050.1, read as the reverse complement.
TAAATATCAAGAGTGAATAATGTCCCCCTAGTAAAGAGTGTACTTCCTTATAAACATTTTTTTACTCATTCTTGTGCTTTTCCTGTGGCCCAATATCACCCAGTAATTTGATTTTAAAGAAATGGAATATTCCATGAATATTTTCCAATCAAAATGAATACAATGTTGTTATCTAAAACACCTTCAATTCCTTAATTTCAATGTCTCCCTGTCCATTTTGGCCAAACAACTGAATGCAGATATTTCTTTTGCTGTGTCTTCCTGGGAACATTACCCCAGTGATAGCTCCATATTTCTCTCATCTCATCATTCAGAAGCTATTTATCCACTTTTTTCCACTGCCTCCTCCTTCAAGCCTCCCCTTCCCCCATAGTTGAATGCCTATTCAGCCCCCACACATTCAGGCGTATTTATTCCGGTAAAGATAGTGACACTTATGGTTTATTCTAAGACTAAATCTGTGTTGCCCAGTGACTAAGGACTTAAGCATGCACACTGCTTCTACACTTACCCTCCTACCTAACTTGACTACTCAACTTTTTTCTTTCTTTCTCTCAGAATTCTGTTTTGGCACAGTTCAGTTAACACACCACTGCCAGGCCACTAATTGATTTCTGAAACCTGACATTTGTTTTTTGTTTTCCCCTATCTTCCCTAATGGTACAGCACTACTAAGCAGGAAGGAATGCAAAGAACTAGAAAGTTCAAAGTAATTGAGGATCTGTCCATTCACACTGTCTGGCATTATGCCAGTGTAGAACCTGGAACATTTGAAAAATATTTATCAAGTTTTAACCCTTTTTGCTAAATCGATGAAGTGGGTTTGCAGCTGTAGCATTTGTGTGAACAGCAACAGCAAGTAAGCTTGGTTGAACATGTCCTTTATATGTTTAGAATCGCATGGCAAATGTCTCAAAAAAGGATTGCTTTCCAATTTCCGTACGATTGTACAGTGCTAAGCTAGTTATTTTCTGTGAGATTGCAGAGCTGGGCATTTCAGAGAAACCATTACTTAAAAGTGGCAGCCCTATTTCATCAATCCTTATGTCAGAAATGAAATTTAAATAAATGCCACTGTATTTGAACAAAAAAGATTGTATTTAGCATTTCTATTGTAAGTGTGCTGCAAGCCCATCCATAACTAGGCTCATATCTATATTCATTAAGAAAAGTGGAAATGTGAAAAAAATTAATAGGACTATCAAAATATCTTATTAAAATTTATCAAATAGCTGTTTCTTTTGTTTTTGTGTGGACTGGGAAAGCTTTGTAAATGAAAGCATGTTTTAAAATGGTGTGAAATATAGTGTGAAAGCTTTGTAAATGAAAGCATGTTTTAAAATGGTGTGAAATAAAGAAATATAGAAATATTTCCAGTAAAGTAACTGGATATTACTGCAGTGAAAATTTAGGTTGAAATAACAGGCCACCGATACTCTGGTAAAAAGAAAGACAAAAGGAAAGGTCTAGATAGCCTTAAAAGCAAATTAAAATATAAATAGATACCAAGTGTATTAATTCTAAGTTAGATTTAAAGTTAGAAATAATACAAAAGTTCTGTTGAGAGTTATCTATATCACACTTGATTTTGATCATATTATCAGCATGAATTAACTAAAATCAAAGTTCAATTTTTAAAAAGTTATATGAAATCCCATACCAATTCTATAGTGTAAATTATTTAATTACATAATTAGATTCAATATTAGAGAAAGTTAGGATAGCTTTTTACAGGTGAAGATGGATAGTATGGGACTGTTTGCTTACAAAAAACTTTGCAAAAACACTTATGAAATAACCCTTTGGTAACATGAAAGTTACCAAGTTCAATCATTCAAAAAAAGCAGTGATCACAGCTATAAAAAAATGAATCATTTATTAACAAAAGGGAATGAAAAGCAGACAAATTTTTCACAGCATAATTTTGTTTCCTAATAACAAATAAATACCCCTAATACTTAATGTGTAAATTTAGTTTAAAATTCTGCACACTGAAATGAGATCCGTAACTTTGATAGATTTACTCTTTGAAGTGAACGTTTTTTTCTAGAACTTGTTTTTTTTTTAACGTTTTACTGTGATTAGTAGGCTGCTATATATGTAAAATTGTCTAATGGTACAGTGTGCTGTCAACGTATGTACCTCTGTAGTAGTATGCAGGCATTTGTATTGCAGTTTATTGTTCTGGCTTCCAAATAAGCCCGATAAAATCATATAGAAGAACATTAAGGATTAAGGGACGTGGTTTCCTTGAGTGACTGATGGCCAAAATTCACCTTGCTCCTGTAACGTAGGAAGTAAATGGACGGTAATATATTTGGCTATTACTTTCCAACACATTTGGATTCCCAGTTTTCAGAACTGCTGTGGGTCTAATGTTTGTGGCTTCTGTTGTTGTCTTTTCGTAGGAAAAGGTGCCACGGTGTTGGGTAAATGTGCTACGTTCCTGTTTTGTAAATATCAAACTCCACTTTTGAACATACAGGGCTAGCAAAAATAAGTCAAAGATGTAATGTCTATTTAAATACATTTGATGTAGTCGTTAGGGCTTAAATTAGATTCCGTGCTTCGGCTCGAATCAACACTATAAATACGAAAAACTTCAAAATTGATAGGGCCCACCTCCCTCCTCTCCACACACGGATACCAGGTAGAAATGTGTGTGAAAACTTTTAATATTTAAATAGTGTGGGGAAACCACAAGGTTGTATGCCAGGACCTTAAAAAAAAAATACTCCCCATCAAACCTTTTATTCAAGACATGCCGGATATGCTTTGCTGAATGGATATATTCACTGCTAAAGATACACTGAGACAAGATCTGTTTTTAAATTTGTTTATCACACCGCCCCTAGTTTTCGGCTAAAGAAAAGTACATTTCGTATATTTAAAAATACACACTCATTAAACAAGTTTTTGAAAACCTTAGCGCCCCAATCTAGCTGCCTGCTGGGTTTCAGCTTTTGAGTTTCAGGTCCTTGCCCAACACCTCAGACGTGCAAAACTCTTGTTTCTCTCTAATTCTAGCCGAGAACAGTCAGTGGCGATCTCCCTCCACGTCTCCACCCTAATTCCCTCTCTTCCTAGATTCCACCGGCTTCTCTCCTTCCCTCCGCCCCCGGCTCCGCCAGCTCAATCTGTCAGAGAACTTGTGTACAAACTGCGCGGCCGCCCTGCGCGCGAAGCTCGTGGCCCGAAAGGGGTGCGGTCAGCGCGGAGGAGGCGGAGCCCTGGGCGGATTTCTTCCTTCTCATAGGCTAGACGCTCTGGCCCGGCTGGTCCCGGGGCCTCGGGATTCGCCGCAGCGCTGCCAGTCTGGCACGGGAGCCCCGCCCACTCAGAGTTGGGTAAAATAGACGCGGGCGTCAAGTGTCAGTAGTCGCGGGCCAGGTACGCGCGTTCGCAGCTCGTTCGCGGAGACCAGCGGTGGCGAGAGCCGGCTGCGGCGTGTGAGGGAGCGCGGTGGGGCGGGGCGGGAGAAAGTGGCCGCCCGGAGGACGTCGGCGTTTACGCGTGGCGGAGCGGAAGAGTTTTGCTTTTCGTGCGCGCCTTCGAAAACCGCGCCTACTGTCGGCTGAGGGGTCCGCCAGGAGCCTCCCCTCCTCCGCCCGCGGTCCCGCGCGGAGTTCGCCGGCCTGAGCCAGCGTGGGCCAGGTGGGAAGCGCGCTCGACACGCGCCCCGCGCCCGGAGCCGCCCCCCGAGTGCCCATGGCTACGCGGGTGCTGACCATGAACGCCCGCCTGGGACCCGTGCCTCAGCCGCCGGCCCCGCAGGACGAGCCCGTGTTCGCGCAGCTCAAGCCGGTGCTGGGCGCCGCGAACCCAGCCCGCGACGCCGCGCTCTTCTCGGGCGAGGAGCTGAAACACGCGCACCACCACCCGCAGGCGCAGCCGGCGCCCCCGCACCCCCCGCAGCCGGCGCCCCCGCCCGCCGCCGGCCCGCGCCTGCCCCCGGAGGAGCTGGTCCAGGTAGGGAGAGCCGCTCCCCGCCCCCGGCGCTCGGGCGTGTCCCGCCGCTGCGGCGCGCGGGCGACAGGGGCCGCTCCAGGCTGGGCGTGCGTCGGGGCGCGCGGGGCGCGGGGAGGACGTCGGGCGACCCGGAGAGAGGGGTTTCGGGGAGGAATGTGCGCCGGCGGGTGCGGCCGGGAAGGGTGCCAGGGGAGCTGGGTGCCCGCGCGCACCTTTGTGTTTCGCTTTCCTCGGGAGGGTCCCACCTCGGACCTCACGCCGGCTGGGCTCCCTTTCGCCCTGAACCCCCCGCCTCCAGCGGCAGGGCCTTGGAGCTGCCCCGTCCCGCGCCGTCTCGGGTGGAGTGGAAACGCAGATCGGGGTGCTGGGGAGGGGCCCCGGGGGGGGGGTTGCTTCTCTCGTGGCTCAACCTGTGTTAGACGCGACCGTGGGGCCGCCTTCGGGAAGCCGCAGTGAGAGGAGCGAAGGCTGTATTTGCAGCGCTTAGTTTTCCGTAAAAAGAAAGCTGGGGGGGGGGGGGTGTGTTTTTCGTGTGCGCGTCAATCGCCTCCCGGAGCCGCGTGGAAAGCTGGCGGTTGGCTCTTACACTTGCCGGGCAGCCGAATTAGCGCCGCCGCCTGTTCCTTGCGCCCACGCAGGGAGTCATATTATAGCCCAGAAAAAACTTCCCGGGACTTTTAGCCTGTCCCAAGGAAAAAAAAAAAAATTGGAAACAGACCCGCACGCAAACAGCTGGAAGAGCTAAAATCAGAAACCACTGACCACCCCGAGAGCGGAGTGCGCGGAAGGCTGTAGTCCGGTGTATTTCCAGACGCTCCGCTTAATAGCCCCGTGGTGGAGCGTGTCTGTGCTGCTCGGCTCCTCCTGCGGGGGGTCTGCGAGCGTCGCCGCGCGGTGAAAGGACAGCGACATTTGTCAGAGGAGTGACTCACATGATTAGAGCGTTAATTTTTATTTTTAAATCGTGTCTGTCCGGGAAACCCCGTGTACATGTACGCCGAGTGATACGAGGTCGATATGAAACCCTTTTGAAATTAAATAGTAGCAAAAGAGATGACTTCCTCACCGAGTAAGACGCCACGGTAACAGTACCGGGAGCCATCTGGTCGGGGTGTATTTTTTTTTTTTTTTTAATTTCCTTTTCGGTGTTAAAAATTAAGTTTTATCTTACACTGGGAGAGAAGATAACTGCAAAAAGACAGATGAGTTACAAGCTGGATTAGGTCCAAAAAAATCATTTAAACATGGTTTTGTTAACTGCAGTTTGTCAGTTTTCTGCTTAGGGGGCACCGAGAGTGTAAGGTATGATTGAGCTTTTTACGGATTCAGGGGGAATGTAGCGTTGGGCCACTGAGGAGGACATGATAAATGTTTTGCTGATGACTGTGCTTAGCAGTACAGCAGCCTCTCCCCACCCACGGGCCCCTTAGCACCACTCCACCAAGGGAGTGATTTTCCCCTAGGTAATTAAAGATCTGTTTTAGATAGGGATATGAATAGGAACATTTCATTATCATATTAACCAATTACAGAATCTGCTGATTAAAATCAACATTTAGATCAGTTGAATGTGAACTTGTTTTGTTCTTTCAGTGGATACTATGTTTTGCTGAAAACGTATTTAGGTTTCCATCGAGCTATAAAACCAGAAAAGGCACTGAAATAGCCAAGGAATGTTTTATGTTAGCTATTGCAGCAATATTTATCTAAGCAAAACAAAACAAAACAAAACTAACCCTTTGTAGTAATATTTTTAAGGTTTGCTTAGTTAAAAAACACACTAGTTACTTATATTACATGAGCGGAATAGAGGTTGTTTGGCAATATTACAAGACTGTACTTCAGTTGCAAACTTAACTGTGTAATGGAGCAGGGAATCCTGTTTGTACCTGAGTGATAATAAAGTATATTTTATTATTGCATCAGAAAGGAATATGTTTTCTGTTTGCTTTTTTTTTTTTTTTTTTTTTTTGATTTGCCTCATTCACTTTTTGTCTGGAGTTGATTGTGGGAACGATTTTACCAAATACATGTTATGCAGAGTTTCGTAAGGTTTTGGCGAACCAATTATTACACAATTGACAAATAAACCTGATAATGTTTATGAGCAGCACTAGAAGGAGTTATGCCCAAGTACTTTCAGCAGGAATTGTTGGGGAATTTTTAGTAAGCACCGTTTATTTGTCCTTCGTGAGATGATGAATTGGGTGGATTATGCATGTTTGTCTCTCTTCTTTTTTAGACAAGATGTGAAATGGAGAAGTATCTGACACCTCAGCTTCCTCCAGTTTCTATAATTCCAGAGCATAAAAAGTATAGACGAGACAGTGCCTCAGTCGTAGACCAGTTCTTCACTGACAGTGAAGGGTTACCTTACAGTATCAACATGAACGTCTTCCTCCCTGACATCACTCACCTGAGAACTGGCCTCTACAAGTCCCAGAGACCCTGCGTAACACACATCAAGACAGAACCTGTTACCATTTTCAGCCACCAGAGTGAAACGACTGCCCCTCCTCCGGCCCCGACCCAGGCCCTCCCTGAGTTCACCAGTATATTCAGCTCACACCAGACCGCAGCTCCAGAGGTGAACAACATTTTCATCAAACAAGAACTTCCTACACCAGATCTTCATCTTTCTGTCCCCCAGCAGGGCCACCTGTACCAGCTACTGAATACACCGGATTTAGATATGCCCAGTTCTACAAACCAGACAGCAGTAATGGACACTCTTAACGTTTCTATGTCAGCCGCCATGGCAGGCCTTAACACACACACCTCTGCTGTTCCGCAGACTGCAATGAAACAATTCCAGGGCATGCCCCCTTGCACATACACAATGCCAAGTCAGTTTCTTCCACAACAGGCCACTTACTTTCCCCCGTCACCACCAAGCTCAGAGCCTGGAAGTCCAGATAGACAAGCAGAGATGCTCCAGAATTTAACCCCACCTCCATCCTATGCTGCTACAATTGCTTCTAAACTGGCAATTCACAATCCAAATTTACCTGCCACCCTGCCAGTTAATTCGCAAAACATCCAACCTGTCAGATACAATAGAAGGAGTAACCCCGATTTGGAGAAACGACGCATCCACTACTGCGATTACCCTGGTATGTGATCTTACCTCTTTGAAGCATCAATACATGTATTTAGTGTTTCTCTGTGAGCTCTTTTCCAACCTCAGGTTTTAAATTTACAGAGGCAAGTAGTGTTTGACAATAAAAGTCACTCACTTTGTTCTTTGCATGTCCCAGTCTCGCTGGCTTACCCTGGTATATAACCGTTTAGTTGTCTACTGCTTATGTGATGTAAAAAAAAAAAGACTAATATTCTGGAAAAAATTATGTTAGACTTTTTTCTCTTCAATATTAAACAAAAATTTGAATTTTGAGTTAGCCAGTTATTTTGTCTAACACAACATTCTCCAATCATAAATTGGAGTTTTTAATTCCAAATTTACCTTGAAAAGATTACCTAAGTAAGGTAGGGGAAAATAGAGTCTGGTAATGAAGTGTGGGGATTGAGTAGGCCGCTACAAGACAAGACTGTACAGACTAGATTTAAAGATAGTTCTGATAGCATATGAGCATATACTCACTCATGAATGAGATACGTGGCCCAAAATATAAATTGATGACTATAATGAATATAGATAGGTACAAGTTGCTGGCATAAGCTAGTTTGTGATTAATACGGGGTATAGTACATGATATGGCATGACGTACTACGTGAAAAAACAAATGGAGGAATACAGAAAATTTCCGTCATCTTGGACAATGGTTTAACATTGTCAGTTCTAGGGCCGTTAAAAATTTTTAAATCATTGAAGTATGTGTTATTAGTATAAAGCACCTACTGGAATATAAACACATTTCCCATTTGTAGCTTGGCCTGATTATCTGTGCTTTCTGCTAACGTGATACATACATGAAGCAAATCACTCTGAATACCTTTTCTAAGGTAGTAGGGGGGGCACTTTTTAAAACTTTAAAAACTGAAGCTTCAGATATCACATCTAGCATGAGAGATTTCTTCTTTAAATCCAGATTTTAAACACTGAATCACCAAATGTAAAGATTTGAAAGGACCTCGAAAATGACAAGCTGTTCTTCCTCTCCTGCTTTCTTTTAGGCTGCACAAAAGTTTATACGAAGTCTTCTCATTTAAAAGCTCACCTGAGGACTCATACTGGTATGTAATTTTCTTGTTAATTCTGTGAGTTGTGTAAATAGTGTAAGTGGTATTCATCCTTTTAAAAGCCAACACTTGTTTGATCTCTTCTTTCTTCTGTCAACTTTTATTTTTTAATGGCCTACCTTTTCAGCACTGGCTTGGCTCAAAATTCAGTTCAATGAAAAAGTCTGGTTCCAGGAAGGCTGATGTTCCCTCACTAAGGCCTTGCCCTGTCACCTCACATAGAATTAATTACCCAAAAATGTAAACAGCGATGTTTACGAATGGATTTTAAAAGTTGTAATGGCGTTGCTATTCCTTACCATGAAGGAAAAAAATGTAACTCACTTCCTCCGTTAACAAATCAGTTGGCTTCTATGAAACTATATTAAACACTGAAAACTTTTCCATTTGTCATGTAAAGCATAACTGCTTAATACATTATCTTTAGTTTTACCTGTAGCCTAAATTATCAGTGTTCAGCAGCTTTTCTGAGCTTGATGAAAGGAGGGGCTGAATTTGGGAAGGGCCGAATTTGCAGATTATAAAAATCAGGCAAAGATGGGATTGTGGTTTAAAAGTTCTTCTATGCCGTACCTCAGCCTGCATTTGATGCGTTTGAGAGACTTAATTCTAGCTTATATTTTATTCCTGTTCAAAATATGCTTTTAGGTTTAGCCCCTTTAACTTTATAAATATTTATTTTGTCAGATGTGTACAATCACTTTTAAGTGCTTTTTAATTTTAAAACTTTTTATTAGAACCTGTTTTAGGATGAAACTAAGTGGCATGCTTTCAAATTCTCTAGATACCCAAAATATTTTCAAACATATAGATGGTTACTGTTTATAATTTTCTTAAAAGGACAGCCCTAAATAAGGAAAGAACTTGTACAGTGATTGTATTTTATTTTTCTCTTATTAAATGCAGCCTTACCTAAAGTTCAAAGAATAAGTTTGCTAATAAAAGCAATGACCTAGCAAAATGTTTTATTCCATCATTGCCATGGAAACCAAAGTATTCAACAGTTCGTTTGAATGGGTTGGATTAATGTGAGGACTTGAATCTCCCCAGGCTAGATGTTACTATGGAAATTGAGTTTTTGATAAATGAAGTAGTTATCTCTAACTGCTGCATTAAAAAGTAAAAGCCTTTGAACGAAGGTCGGTGCTGAGAGGCCTGTGGCTGCGGACATTTTGTGTGCCTGCTGGGTATTGCTGGGTATCCCAGTGATCAACACTACTTATTAAATTCTAAATAGAGTTGGCAACGATGTGGCAGATTCCAAGGCTTTCTGAGAAATTGCTTTTAAAGAAAAGACATCTCCTGTATTTATCAATGAAACAAATGAGTTCTTTTGGCCTGATAGACAAATTGATTATATAAAGGGAAAGATCCTACACAGGCAGCCCAAAGTAGAAGTTAGAGGTAAACACCCATTAAGCATAGAATAAACTCAATCTAAAGTTTTCAGAATACAAATGACAAGGCCAAGTAAATATTCCATATAGAGATATTAAAATATCTTTTGTAGACAATATGTTATATTAAGGGAGGGAACACTGACAATGGGTTTTCACCTGAATTTTGATTAAGGGGAAGTGGAAGTAACTGAAACATTCGGACTATTGTTTTTTTCTTCTTTGAAAGTCCTTGAAACTGGAGATAGGGAGAAGGGAACATGTTTTTCATGAGGTTAAAGTCTCCTCATAAAAGAGGGGTGCAATTGCATATAGCAGTGTAATCTAGTGCTATTGCAGGGATGTGGCCAGAGCATATCTAAATGGCCTTGCAACCCCTGCAAGTCAGGGTTTAATGCTCTGAGTGTTATACCTGCAATTCTGGAACTTGACCTGCTGGCAAAAAATTTAATAGTGGGTTGTTTTAACAATGCGTGTAGTAATAAAAAGAGACCAAAAAGAGGACCTAGGCCTAGTTTGGGTCCTATGCATCGACTTTTACCTGATCATAAACATGTAGCCTTCGACATCAAATGAGTGAGACCATTTAATCCAGTTTAATAAAGTTTTGTTTGATAGTCTCAAATGCCCTGGGGAGGGTTTGTAGCAGACTTGTTCATCTGGCCAAACCCGTTCTTGGGTAATCATAGAGCATTGAGGTTGTTTTCTCCTCATTTTTAGTTTCTAGACAATGCCTTTTAAAATTTCCTCTCTCGTTGCATCCTCCCCACCCTGCCTGTTGTTTTTTAATGAATGTATCCGAAGCCAGCAAAAGCTTGTTTTGTTTTTGTTTCTTCCTTTTAAGGCCCAGGCATTTATAAAGTACTTCTCTCACTTAATAGGTTTTTTTTTTTGTTGTTTTCTTTCTGTTCCCCCATGCCCAATTTATTAGGGGATTTTAAAAACCATCCATATGGGAATGTTGATCTTGTATTTGGTGTAAAAAATATTTTTTAAATGATTACCATTTTGCAGGCAGAATGTGAAGCATCCTAGCATTTTTTTGGAATATAATTACAAATACTTTAAAATGTCAAGTTACCTTATGTTTTAAAAATGATGTAAGCAATTAAAACAATCTCCATCTGAACAATCTTTCCAAAACAAGCCCTTTTAAAAAAATACTTGCTGTGAAAGAGTAAAAGATACCAGTTTCTTGAACCAGAAGTCTCATAACGTTCAAGTTTTTCTGAGTTCATACACTTTGATATTTTTATTCAGAAAAAATGTGCAAATAATACAAAGTTCTATCTTTGTATGGTTTGACAAGATACCTGAAATGTACTTTGACTATTCTAGGAAATAATAGTATTTCACCAGAAACATGTTATGTCTTTCAATACATCTGATAGCATACTGATAGGCCGACAGAAGTACATCTTGTAAGGGTGTGTGGGTGTTTGTTACTTGTAATGTGTGTATATGCATATCATACCTCTGGTGAGAAATAATTACGGCTGCTTCTAGGCAACAGTGTCAAGAAGTGGTGTATTTCCAAATAAAAATATTTGTGCTTTCAACATCATTTAAATGTGAGCATTCTCTTGAAATTTGTGTATATCTCATGATGCAAACAAAGGGGGCTATACGATTGCAGTCATTTAAAAGTTGTTTCCAAGCAGCTTCTGACAAAAGGTTCACACTACTTCGCTCTTAAAATAATGTGACTGTTACACTGACTCATAAATCCAACCAGCAGTATAATTGTTTCTATTCAAACACCTTACTATCTTTAATTTCACAGTGAAGATTTAAAATAAATTGTAAGCACAGGCTTGAAGCCGAAAAAAAAAAAAAAGTAAAATGTAATGGGAAAAAAATATTAAGGCTATATATACAAAGAAAAATTGAAAATTTTCTTAAATTTTTCTTATCTCTAGTACTGGTTCCTTGGTATGCCTTCGAGTACCATAAGTTAAAATAATTGTTTTTACAATGAGTGAAAATTTGTTTAAAAAACTTGTTAGTAAAAAGTACTTTTCCAAAGACAAAGTTCTGAAAAAGCAAACGGTGAACTCAGTACAGTTCACCGTTTGAAATCTTACTGATTTTAGTCACGTGTGGATGTGCACTTAACCCTAGAGAATAAGCTAAAGCAATTGGGAAATTAAGGGATAGTAACATTTTTAGATCATTTTATCAGCCTCAGCTATCTGGAACAGGGCAGAAAATAAGCAGTTATACAGAGAAAGTCTGAGCGGCACACACACTTGACTCAGATATCCCTTAGGCCCATGCTCTACGCACGGGCTGTTATGGGCGCACTGAATGACCCCAGAATGGCTTGCTGAGGGTCAACAAGAAAGGGACTGTTGGAAACAACCCCACAAAAGAAAATGGAGACCTGCAAATAGTGTAGGAACACAAAATGGACTCTGAATGAAGCACTATACTGTTAGTACTGCATTTTACAGGGAGTTGTGTTGGGATCCTTTGTGTAAGAAAGAATCTCACAGTAAGCCTTAGGAAGATTGTTAGCCCAAGCCTAGTCACTTCCCATGTTCTGCCTTACTTGCTTATGTAAGACACTATTTCCTAATGACATTTATATTACGATGTTACTATATATGCTTTAAAATACATAATCTCTGCTCGAGATTTGTTGCTAGGTATTGATTTTGGTTTAAGTTTGGATAGTAAAAATATCCTTAGGTGTAAATTTCTGTATAGTTCTTTGCCCTTCATTATGATCTATTGAATATATTAGGTATAGTTCTATTTAAAAATATTGACAATGTTGACAATAAAGATGTTTTCATTCCCCACTAAAAGGAATACTGAAAGTGTTCTGAAAAATTAGTTATTTTGTGTGTTTGTGTGTGTAACTGGAAAGGAGTGAAGAAAGGCTTTTAAAAATATACGGGAAGGATTTTACTTCCTTGGAAAATTATTTAGAGCTGAAATCAGCATAATTTATATTTGTATTATATAACATATCCATATATCATACATGGACTTAATGGAGATGAATGATACAATTTGGATCTAGAGATCAATATTGGTTAAATGTGAAACCTGTGTTATTGGTAGAGGTTAAAAAGTTTTGCAGGATGAAAGTATTTAGTGCCCAATGCTTTTGAGTCTATATTTGAAAACTACAGGAAAAAGTATCCCGTTTAGCTGTAGTATTAGATGTTACTAGTTAAACATTCTTAAATTATTTTCATTTGCAGCTTTATTTTCTATATTGACAATTTCAGGTTTATGTAAAAAAAAGGCAGTTTAAGAGACTTGTTAGAGAGGTATTTATGAGCTTGAAAGCTTAGAAACAATTTCTTTTTAATGACTCACTGGGAAGATTAAACTTTGCTTCTAGGACTTGTTCTTTCATCTGAAAAACATTTACATAGGAAATTGATTAAACGTTTAGAGATGATAAACCTTATCAAAGGTTAAGAAGTTTAATTTGATTAAGCAAACATTTTTGACTGATCTTGTGGAGAATCCAAAGAGAATGTCTTCTTCCATTTCTGTCTTATAAACTAGCGAGAGAAGGTAGTTCAAAAGTAGATTAAATAGAATTGCTGACATTGAAATAGAAACAAGCAACTTTATAGGTAGAGAGGTGATGTTTTAAAGCAATAATTTAATTACTTACGATTTTTACTTTGGCAGATATTTTTAGTTCTATAGGATATAGTAGCTGTTTACTTGATGACCTACATCTTTTCTGGTGAAAGATTAGAAACAAAGTAATGTCCTACTTTAGTAAAAGTATCTCTCTAGCAGTCATTCTTATTCTGTCAGCCTGTATTATTTATATTCAGGGATCTCCACCAATTCTAATTAAGGGTAGCTTACTGTTTAGAAGTGAACTGTAGGTAACTTTCATTAAATACAAACAAACACATAGGCAGAAGAATAAATTTCTTTTTGACTAACTTGACAAAAGCAAAACCAAGAGTTGGGAGGAGTCTCCTGGTCAGGGTCAGCACATGACAGGCAACTGAAAGGAAAGCATATTTACTACTCATTCAGTGCTAGAAAAATGAAAATACAGAATTTTTCTGTTTTAGTTATAAAAGAAGGGAAAATATTTCACTGATACTTTTTTTCAAAATTCAGTTTGGGCTCTTATTACAAGAAAGTGAATCTGAGTGTTGTCTTTCTGTCAGGGGACTCAACAACTGGTATTTCATTTCATTTTATTAGTGATAGAGGGTGTTTTCCATTGTTTTTGTTGAAAACCCTTAGAAGTAGCTAGAGATTCATTGATAGGACTGTAAACCTACACAGAATGTCGCCACTGATTCCCCTTTAGATTTGGAAGATCACTATTCTGTGTCCCTAGGAGAAGTCCCCTTGCTACCTTTCACCAGCAGTGGGACCTCCAGATCTTCCTGGTTTTCATCAAATCCAGTCCAATACTGTAAAAGAAAACTTGTTTACGTAGAGTTTATCCCTGTACAACTTCAGGACAGACAATAACTGATTCTGAACATAGCCTCCTGAAGAGGCTGCTAGCATGATTCTCACCTAAATTCCCAGTTAGTCAGATTATCCTCGGTGGTCTTAGGCAGACGAGAACCAGGCAAGGCCCTGCTGCATGCAGATGGGCCCATGGGAAAAAAGAGAATCCGATAGACTCACACTAGAGGCTTTCCTGTCTCGTACCTTCCTTCCCTCCTTTATATTAATGAAAATAACCAAGGTGGTCAGACGTAGTTCTAAAGAAGCATTGGGAGAAGTGTGGCATTACAGCTGGAATATCAGACAGTTCCTGCCTTTGAGGAACAAAAGCTGGTTAAGAAGGCAAAATACAGCTCTTTGAAGCCTTCATACAGCAATACATATGCAAGTGCAAATCAGTCATCCAAAAGGAATTTAAGTGATGATGGGGATACACAGAAGAGGAATGGTATCTCCTGGACTGTTCTGAGGCTTTCTGGGAGGGGAAAGGTGAATCAGATTTTAAAGAAAGAGATAAACACAAATTGACCAACAGGAAGTAAGAAGGAGTTTCCTTACTTGATATATCCTTTTAAGTAATCAGTTTTCCTAAATGGGGTGCATTATTAACAAGGACACTATAGCTAGTAAATATTACGTGTATTTTGTAAATACTGATTATACCAGTCATTCTTTGAAATGAACTGCCTGCCATTCTGTTCCAAGTGTAGGAGATGTACTACAATGAGCTTTAATAAAAAGTTTTTGTAATGGAAAGTTACTGGCATAGATACATAAAAATAGGAGTTAATGAGCCCAAATCATCCCACTTTATCTTTTTTTAGACATCTAATACTTCTGCATGAATTTATTTAATCTTGGGATTAATGTTTCCTATTTCTTTACCTTTTATTAAAATGTATACTGTTTCAGACTCTTAAGTTCCATAAGTCTCTAATAATGGGAAAAAATCTAATTATTATTGAATTGCATAAAAATATGTTCTTCCTGAATTAAGCTCATTTTGAGCTTTCAAGACTTACATTTTAAGAATTAAGTACTAATTATTGAAATGATTTATTCTACTTTAACAGTTTACATTGTTTTCCGTCTCTGAATAGGATACGGGTTTTAAATTCTTTGAAGCCAAAGACCAAGTCTTATTTGTTGTGTTTTGTGGGTAGTTTAGTACAGGTTAGACTCTCATTTACTAAACAGACTTTAATTATGATGGGTTTTAGACTTTGTTAGATATAATTGATTGAATTATTTATCTTTTAGCTTTCAGAAAGGAAACCATATGTGCAAATTTGCTGTAATAGCTTTATAAAAGTTACCTAAAATAACTATTCTAAGAAAAATGTTCTTCTTTTGTTAGAAGAATCTATGTAGCACATTTTAGGGACACGCCATGGTATGAATCTATTGAATATGTTCAGAGGAACCTCAACATTCTGTTGTGGTAGGTTCCAAAGTTATTTTTTTATCTGTTCATTCGAGGAAAAAACATAAGAGATAAATTTTTAGTTCATCAATAAAGATTTTTCGAATACTTAACAAACATGTTTTGCTAACCCGCTAACCCACTGAAATTCACTTAGCCTGGGTTAGAGAGAGAACCATTATTCTATGATATTTGGGGGCTGTCAGTACCAGCATAGATGAGCTTTCAGGACCCCACAGGTTGTGAAAGGAGGGTGTCCTGTGAGGAATGGCTCAGCCGGGGTGTGCCTTCACAGTCTGGGGGTAAGGTCTGCTCTCAGTCCATGAAGCTATTCCTTAACTGACCTTCACAAGTGGCTTTAGAATCTTTAAATGAATTTGAATAATGTCTATGTGTTCCTTAAATCATTCATATAGAGCGTATTAGTGTTTGCTAATGGAGGACTTAAGTAGGACATTAAGGAAAAGTGGCGGGCTGGGATTCTTAATGTGGAGCTCATCATGTAGCTTCTAACTCACGGAGTTACTGGGAGCTTCAAGTGAAATAGTGAGAAGTACCTGACTGAAGTATGTGCTCAGCGGATGTTTGCCTGCTCCTTCTTTTCACGGGTAATGTTTTTACTTAACATTTCTATAAAACACATTGACTGACTTTATCAGTATAAATAGTATGTATGTTTAACTTGGACATTTTTTAAAAAGATGAGGGATTCCTAGCAAAATAGTTTTAGTCATTTAAAAATAGATTAAGAAAATGCATACTTTATTTGAGATGAAGTTGTTGAAGCTTGTTTTCCATGCTGTACAAACTTGTCATTTTTTTCTTTTTGCCTTTGGAAAGTTTCACATTAACAGCATGAGAACTTAAAAATACAGTTGATGTTGAAAGAGCTTAACTAAATATTTTAAATTGGTGGTATTGGAAAGAGATTCTGTAAAAATCCAATTAAACTTTTGAAAGCTCTATCCTGTTGAAATAACTTAAAGGAAGTCAGTTTGGTTTCCCAGAAGTACTGTGCATAGTGTTTCTGGCTGAGGAAGAAAGGCCCAAATCTGCTATTTGGCCAGAAATTGGGTACCAGCTTCCTCTACAATGTTTTATTTGAGCGGTGTTGACACTTGAACAAATCCCATAGAAACTGCCCCAAGTGGGGAATAGTTGTCCTTGCTTTTATAGTACACACTTGGACCCATAACTAACATCCCAGACACTGGTAGTATTCTTGGCTGAATAATCTATAGATGTGCATAAGTTGAGAGCAAAACCCCAAATGTTTTAGGAACTTTAATGGCTACCGTTTTTCAACCAATCAGAAAAGTAAACTTTAAAAAATATTGGTACAGTTTATTGCTTCATATCCAATAAAAATAGTGAACAAAAAGAGTCTAGTGTCCCTTGTTTCTTAAGTAAACTCTGAAAATTCAGTTTTCTTTCTATTTAATTATTAAATTCAAAAGACTAGAATGATTTCTTTTAAAATTGGGGCACTTTAGGAATTTTTTTCCTTCCCTCAGACATCAGAAATAACTTTCTCTTTCCATTAAATGACAGTAAAGTATTTAACCAACATGTTTGTTTTTGTGAATTTATTATTCACGAGGAACAAAAACAAACACTTGTGTGCAGAAAATTAATTTTTTCTGTTTGATTTACATCTATAAGAGTGATAGCTGTATTTACTGCTAGTATTAAAACATCTATGTATTAAACAGATTAAATGTGAACATAAGTGAAGAAAAGTGGTTTATTTCTCATGTTACTTAAGAGTTGAGTGTATTAACTTAAAATCTTAGAATTTACTATGAGAAAAAAAAAAAACACTTCAGGAATTGATGTCCATTTTGCAAATGGAGTGATAGGAACCAAAAAGGGAATTATAAAAAAAAAAAAAAAAAATTGTGTCCTGGTTCAGAGCCAGAGGAGAGGAGAGCAGAAAGGTGGCTGGCTCAGGGATGCGTACCATAAGGAATTGAAAGATATCTCATGGGAAATAATTGGTACAAATTTCACAGAGACATTTTGGGCTTTTTTTCTTTGTACTTACGGAATTTTGTTTAAGTCAGAAGAATTATCAGAACTGCAAAAATATATTAACCACAAGCTGTAGAAATCTCAGTTGACGTGGACAATATCTTTTAAAATTTGGGCTCAGATGAGTATTCTTAAAACTTCCTGAACATGATCCTGCTAAATCAGGCAGAAAGGTTGTTGCGTTTCATGGTGGTACTCAAGTGTGCTCAAGCAACTCGGAGGTTCTTCTCTTTCAGAAGAAAACATTTTTAAAGGAATTGAGAAATTTGACTATTAAGAGTTTTAAAAGGTACCTATATAAACCTCAGCAGTAAGCCAACCATACTTTAAGATGCAAAGGTATCTCACAAACTGTTAAACTAACAAATTCATAGAAAATTATAACAGTAAAGCATAAATATAGGAACTGCTAGTTAATATAGTTAATGCTCAATGAGATTTTTATGTTTTGGGATTTATTTAGGAAGACTACTTTTTCTCAAATAGGATTAATTGTAAAACTGGGAGCTAAGACTACATTTATAATGTAGTTTTAAAAGATGAGCAAACTTTAGACAACATTAAAAATAATACAGATTGCAGTGGGGCAGCAGCTCAGTTATCAATTCACTATTGGAGTGGAGAGAGCAATGAAAGAATAGGAAGATTAAATGATTAGAGACTTTTAAAGTATGTATTACACATAATAAGGTCCATGAGGCCAGGCATTTTTGTTCTGCTGACTGTTGTATTCCAAGTATTCAGGGCAGTGCATGGCGTATAATATACACTTGGCAAATCATTTATAGAATGAATTTTGATAAACTTTTGGATGCAATACGTTAGAAAGGAAAAACAATGCATAGATCAGCAAATGTTATAATTATGGTAGTTTCATGATTCTTTACCACAGTGAAGTTACCAGTACTAGACTTCCTGATCTGGTTGAGGAATTTATTAAATACCAAATGCATAAAGCTTTAACACCATTCAGTTTAAAGATTGTCTTCTGCTTCCAGCCGAAAAATGGGAAGGGGGGAATGTATATGTGCTAGTGTGAATTTCAAAGAGCAAGGGCCCTAATAGTCCATTTTGGAGGCCGTGTGTGCAAGTGTGCTGGAAGTTTGCAGTCTGGCTGATTTAGAAACGTCTAGGTCCAGTTTTAAGTAAAGGATTGCAGTTGTGCGACGTTAAATTCATTGTGTTGGTTATTTGAGCAGCTCCCTCTTAAGTAGCTCCCAAATTTTTTCCTCTCTTGGTTATTTTATAGCGATTAGTCCTACACATTTCATTTGGATTTGTTGGTGTTGACATTGTATATTGGCACAGTAATGGTGAAGCCGTGGCAGCACTCTAGTCATCTCAGGGGTTTACGTGTGCAGGAGCAGTGCACAGCAAGACCTGCATCTTGCACATTTAAAATTGCCATTTTCCCGTTTCTTCGGTGGTACATGGAATGCTTTTCTCTTTGTATAATTAGGTAAAGTAGCCTATGAGACAGGGACTCTCCACTAGATGACTTTGAGAGCAGTGAGTTCATATCAGAATTCATGAACATTCCTTCTCTTGGACCGTGACTTAAAAAAAAAAAATAAATTCTCACGCAGTATCTATGATGTTATTTTTGCAAGCAGGCCACCTTACCTCTCCTTCGTTCCTTCCCACAGGTGAGAAGCCGTACAAATGCACCTGGGAAGGCTGCGACTGGAGGTTCGCGCGCTCTGACGAGCTGACACGCCACTACCGGAAGCACACTGGGGCCAAGCCGTTCCAGTGCGGGGTGTGCAACCGCAGCTTCTCCCGCTCGGACCACCTGGCCCTGCACATGAAGAGGCACCAGAACTGAGCCACCACCACCGGCCTGCTGTGCCTATGCAATTCACACTGACGTTCTGCAGTCCACTTGGCAAAATTTTAAACTACAAACTTAACTATATATATATATATATATATTAAAAGAAAGAAAACTGGAAATGTATATTTTGTGTATTTGAGAAAACAGGGAATACATTGTATTAATACCAAAGTGTTTGGTCCTTTTAAGAATCTGGAATGCTTGCTGTAATGTATATGGCTTTACTCAAGCAGATATCATCTCATGACAGGTAGCCACATCTCAGCTTGGGTTGGGGGGTGGGGGTACAGGGTGTGTTTGCAGTGTTTTTACCTAAGCACCATCATTTAATGTGACAGTGTTTAGTAAATAAGTCAGTTGGCAGGCACAGGAAGAAGGCTTGATTGTGTGTCAAGATTTTACTTGACATCAAGTAGTTTTTCAATATTAGGTAATTCCGTAGAGGTGCGCAATGAACTTGGCAATTCACAAATAGCCATTGAACAAATGTGTTTGTTTTGTTTTTTTATATGAGTTGCCTATATTTGCTATTCAAAATTTTGTAAATATGCAAATCAGCTTTATAGGTTTATTACAAGTTTTCTAAGATTCTTTTGGGGAGAAATCATAAGTAATTCTTTTGAAAATAACCATGAAAACATTTACAGTTAGAATTTGTGGTATCGCTTCTCGGCCTTTTGGCTAAGATCAAGTGTAGAATTTGTGGTAAGATACCTCTTAAAACCTTCCAAATAAATTTCTTTAGGAGAAAGAAAAATTTAAATGAACTTAAAGAGCAGATTTCATGCACTGATTAAAATAGGATTGTTTATTTTAAATATGGAAGACATTTTATATGAATTGTGAACTCAAGAGATTAAAGATAGTCACAGTATACAAAAGTTAAACCTCTTACAATAAGCTAAACTCCAGTATCATTTTTAAAAGGAAGGACTTATGTAGTTTTCACATGGCATTGTTGAATTTATTAATGCAGTTTTCATGTATGGAAATGTTGAAATTATGACGCAGTTTTCATATACCGAGATGTTTGCTCGTGCAGTACTGTTGGTTAAATGCCAATTTATGTGGATTTTGCATGTAATATACAGTGACACAGTAATTTTACCTAAATTACAGTGCAGGTTAGTTAATCTATTGTTAATACTGACTCAGTGTCTGCCTTGAATTATAAATGACATGTTGAAAACTTAAGCAAGTGCTACATATATGCAATATCAAATAGTAATGTGATGCTGATGCTGTTAACCAAAGGGCAGAATAAATAAGCAAAATGCCAAAAGGGGTCTTAATTGAAATGAAATTTTAATTTTGTTTTTAAAATATTGTTTATCTTTATTTATTTTGTGGTAATATAGTAAGTTTTTTTAGAAAATTTTCATAACTTGATAAATTATAGTTTTGTTTGTTAGAAAAGTTGCTCTTAAAACATGTAAATAGATGACAAACGGTGTAAATATTTTGTAAGGCTTCAAAATGTTTATACGTGGAAACAAACCTACATAAAAAGCATAAATCAGTTGCTGTTTTGCTTCTTTTTCCCTCTTATTTTTGTATTGTGGTCATTTCCTATGCAAATAATGGAGCAAACAGCTGTATAGTTGTAGAATTTTTTTGAGAGAATGAGATGTTTATATATTAACGACAATTTTTTTTTGGAAAATAAAAAGTGCCTAAAAGATTCGTGTTGTACCTTTCTTCTTCACCTACGATAGCAAAACATTTAGCAAATTCCATTCTCAACTATTTAAAAGGGTCTTTTATCAGGGCAGTTAATAAAAAACCAATTTCCACATTGAACCATACCTACCTTTGTTTGTTTAACACAAAAGAGAGAGACTTGTTTTTTAAATATTAGAGCTATAAAGGGGCATAATTCATGAATGCTGATTTTTCTGGTCAGTACACGGACCTTTTCTACATCATTAGTTCATCATTAGTTGAATACCGTGGAGACAACTCGCATATGCTAGTTTTATTACCAGAGGCAAAACAAGAATTGGGTTTTTAACTGTTTTTTGAAAGAAATGGTAAAAATTGACTTGATCCACTAACAACAAGCACACCTAGGGCTTAGATCTTTGTTTCTAATATTATTCTGCAATAAAAAGAACAGACTCGTTAGAGAAATGGCTGTTTCTAGGACGGGCAGGAAATGCATAAAATAAGGGGAGCATCTTATATTTTCAGAACGTAAGCTGAATTTTAAAATCCCACAATGATGGGGGTGGTGTCAGCAGTAACATAAAGTAGGATTGGATTACAACCCAAAGCGTAAAATGTCCATGAGCCTGTATTGATATAAATGATGGGTTAAACAGGAAAAAGACATCTGTAAAGAACTTGAAACACTAGCTCATCCCCAGAGGTAGAACATCCATTCCTTAAGTGTGGGTTGCACAAGGTGACTTTATTCCAAAGAGTGCATGTGGCGAGGTGGAGAGGGTGAGTAACCACAGTGCAGAGACCTGCTGAACACCCTCAGGTGATAAGGTCCACATCAGCACTGATAAGTCGTTTCCCTTGATTTGATGTCATGAAAATGGAAAATCCTGGTGTGGGGACAAAACCCCAAAAAACAGTTTCCAGGCTCTCGGCCTCACATAGAAAGGTGCTGGCTCGGGTAGTAAATGGCCATCAACTGTGATCAGATGCCAGCAGCTGTGGCTAGTTGGCCGTCAGCTGTAACCCGTAGGCCATTGGCCACTAATATAACGGCTGTGGCTACGCTAGCAGAGATGGAATGGGGGCTAGCAAGAAGATGGTGGCTGGCAAGCGCGGACTGCTGTTAGGCAGATTATGTAGATCCTGCTTCCTGTGTCTCCAGCCCAGCCGCCAGCGAGAATATATTGGTTTGACTTCCCTACCTATGGCTCCGTGGGTGTTCCTTTTTGGCCTTACCGTGTCCTGCGTTCTTGGGCTGGGAGCGGGAGCTGAGACCCTGCACGACAAATGGCGCAGCGAGCAGGGTCTCCTGCGCGACACCTGGTCCTCCTAAAAACGCATAACCCCAGTCTAATGAACACATCAGACAAATCCCAATTGAGGGACATTCTACAAAATACCTACCCAGTACTCAAAACTGCCAAAGTCATGGAAAACAAGGAAAATCTGAAGCTGTCACAGCCAAGAGAAGCCTAAGGAAACCTGACAACTAAAAGTAGGCTCAATGGGATTCTGGAACAGAAGAAGGATAGGGAAAAACAGGAAATCTCGAAGTATGAAATTTGGTTAATGTTTCAATGTCGGTTTATTAAATGTATCATACTAATGTAAGCTATAATAGAGAAAACGGGGTGGGGTATACAGGAACTCTAATCTTTGCAGTATTTCTATAAAACTAAAAATTTATTTTTATAAAAGTAAAGAATTGGTATCACTATTACATGTTTTCAATAAATGGGAAAATTCCTGATGTCAGAGCTGAAGTGAAAATGTCAGTTACATAATACGGCATCATAAGTTCATTCAGCCTCTCATTTGACTCCTCACTCTTTCCTGTGATTCAAATTATATCTAGCTCAAGAATATGGTACAATTCATTTCCTAGCCAGAATTTCTCACTGGGGGAAAAACTTTATAATTTCTTTGGCTTACATTTATTTCTAGAAATAGAGAGGAGGTAGGTTTTTTTGAACCAAGGATAACTCCTATGTGTACAGTAACAAATCAGAGGTGTATCAGTATTCAGTTGTAACTGATAATTGTATGAATTAAAAAATTTTCATGTGAGTAGAAACCTCCACTCTTAATTTGTTTCCCAGCACTTAATTGTATTCAGCTTCCTAACACGAAAACACCATTTTACCCCAGGTTACAGAGCACAAGTGTTTCCAGATCTCTTTCCCTCTTAATTGTTTTTCCCTTTTGTAGGCTGCCTTCTCTCCTCTCTTGCCAGCTACCTGTTCAAAGCCTTGTCTGCGGAAGCTGACTTCAGAGCCTCAGTCCTTATTAGCCACACGCATTAGAACTTCTTTTGTATTTGGAGACATGACAATTTAGCATTTGAATTATTTTCTGACTTCTATCATACCTGTTTTTCTTCCTCAGATTGTCAACTCTTTGGAAGAAACGTGACTTCTTAGATTGCCTTTGTATTCTGCTCTTATTGATTGTTAAAGCAGATGTCAAAAAATAACTTTATGGTGTGAATTGGCTTAAGCCCTGCAGGAATTGAATCAATCTAATAATGTTTGCCAAATCTCCTCTTCATGTTGCATTGTTGGTGCAGCACTTGTGTTGGATTTTTATTTTTTACATTGGGTAACTGTGTTTTTTCCAGGACCCATCAGCTCCAAGTCAAGTCATTGTCCTTTAATCTAGTTGTGGAGAGCGCAGCTCAGCTCCAAGTCAAGTTGCCATTTTCAATCTAGTTGCGGGGGAGCGGGGTGGGGAAGCGCAGCCCACCATTCCATGGGGGAATTGAGGTGGCAACCTTGTTAAGAATTCTCACTCTAACCATCTGGCTGCCCACCGGTAGCTTGTTGTCGAGGGCGCAGCTCACTGGCCCATGTAGGAATCAAACCAGCAACCCTGTCGTTAAGAGCTTGTGCTCTAACCAACTGAGCCATCCAGCTGCCTGGTGTTGGATTTTTGAGAAGATGTGTGAAACTGTGATTATAAGGTAAGCAAACAGGTAAAGCCTTGTGAATTTTTAAACATTATTAGGGCATTTTTGAGGGAAAATTATTTTTCACAACTATAACTAATACTCTTCAAAGCTGCAAATAGTGTAATTACTGATCATTAACACGTTGCTTAAATGAATATTTGGTTTCAAACACATTCTGACCAGTCTCATGGTAAACAAGCTCTTCCAACTAGACAAATTGATAATGTACCAGGTTCCAGCTGGCCAGAATGCAATTATGTGATTTGGTAACTAATGCTGAATTTTAACTCTGTTCACTTAAGTTTTATTCTCCCCACCCCCAAGTTATCTTGTCTTTTGTTTTGCTTCATTTTGTCATTTTAATTCTTGCCTTGCAGCTTGTGTTAAGTGCATCACTTCATGGCATTCAATTAGAGAATCCTTAGATAAGCATGACCTGGCCTGCCTACATAAAAATGTTCTTCAAAATCTAGTTAGATTCCTTTTCCTATCTGCAACTAAGCCCACCAGAGCTCTTTGGATTAACTTATGGGCCGTAACATAACAAAGAAGGGCTTTATCCTCCATTACTACATCTGGTATCTACTTTGAAGTTAACCAAATTCCATCTTTAGTTAGATTCTTCATTGCAGTGTCAAACTAATCAATAAGAGAACTTTTTTTTTTTTGCTCATACCAGAGTTATAGGTGATAAAACCTGACAATTATTTAATAGTTATTTTCAGTGAATATTAAGAACATAAATAAAAGCATAATAAATCACATGAGAACTATGTATAATTGGAAGAGTTTGTTACATGAAAACTCAGAACTTTTTTTTTGTAAGCCAGAAATCTTTATTTTATCCATTCCCTTCAGTGCTTATCACTCCATGAAAGCATTTGGGGTTATGGAAATGTTAATATTCTTGAATATAAAAGTAAAAACTTAATGCTATTTGGCGGCTGAAGACGGTTGAATGACAATGTATATGTAAAGAATTGAATAGAAAACTAAGAAGCTCATATAAACTTCTAGATAAAAATGGTAAATTACATACACACATTTAATTTTGCAGCCTCCTAAAACCCCACTAAAAGGAGGGAGCATTTTCCTCCAAGGCATAAACCTTGTGAGGAGAGCAGAAAGATAGAAACACCAACAAATTTGTGGGAGCTGGAAAAAGGTAGATAGCAAAAGTAACAGGCTGAGCAGAACTGGAAAATCTAAATCCTGGAGTAGTAGTGGAGAAAATCAGGAAGTAACCTAATTCTAACCCCCGTAAATATCCTAAAAGATCTCAGGAATTTGTAGTATCAAGTACTTCTAGAAGGAGAGCTAAAATATGGTTGTTAACAGTTTGTCTAAGAAGTTTTTAATTCCCTATTTCCCCCCACCCCAACCAATTCCAATGTATATACACTGTGAATAAGGAATAATCAGCTAGTCTCCACCCCGGCAGGAGAATAAAAGTTTATATGCTTATTCTTTGGAGAGGGTCTTTAAATTAGTAGATAACAGGTTTAGTTGAAGGCAGGAGTGCCAAACAGAAAATAGGATTGGATGAATGTGCATGTTATTTGCTGGAACCCATTTCTCTAATCTTCCCCCAATGAGTTCCCAGAATACTATAGTCAAGCCTTTATCTTCCAGGCAGAGGTTGGAAGTCTTCAGAACAGATCAGTCCAAGAGGACAAATCTAAATAAACTGAAAATCCTAAATTTTCCAATAACATGGCCAGCCAGATCACTCACAGAGAAACCCACAAATGATTAGCCCCACACATATAGTCTGATCTTCCAATCTTTGATCCCTTACTACTAAATATTAACAATCTTTGATCCCTCACTACTAAATGTAACAGGAATTACTAGATATTAGAGGAAACCATCTAACATGAAACATAGAGAAAAACAGAGATGAGCAAAAAAGGCTCTGTAAGGCGAGTAAAATATTTTGTTAAAAAAGATAGTATTAATAGCTTCAAAGATATAAGAAAGATATAAATATGGAACAAATAGGATGTTCTACATAACATACAGAAAACAGAAAATTAAAATTGAAAGCATGAGAGCAAAAAGAATCAAATGTAGAGTAGGCAGAGAGTTGCAAGAGAAGTAGTGTTCCAATCAGAGGTCCGTTGTCTAAACAGAAGATTGAGAAAGAGAGAATAGAAAAAAATAAAAGTAGAAAGAGAAATTGAGAAAATAATTCAAGAGAATTCCTTCAAACCAAAGGACATGAATTTCCAGAGTAAAAAGCTTTTGGGATCCCCTAACACACCAGTGCAAATAGATCCACATCAGTATGAAATTTCAAACCCTGGGACCAAAAAGAAGTTCCTAAAATTCCCAGACAGAAAAAAAGTCATATATAAAGTAAGCTGAAATGCTACAGACTTTTCATCAGTGACATTGAAATCTAGAAAACAGTAGAGAAATGCCTTTACAATTCTGAAGAAAGATGAAGTTTAATTTGCAATTTTATACCCAGTCATAGTATCATTCAAGTGTGAGGAAAGAATAAGACTTTTTTTTACATGCAAGGTCTCAAAAATTCTACTTTTTATACCTCTTGGAAAGCCATTGAAGTCTGCACTTCACCAAAATGAGGGAATAAATCAAGAAAGAGAAAGACATGGGATAATGGAAATGGGATCCTGCACAGATGAGAGATGAAGGGAATCCTCGGGATAATGTTCAGAGGAGGGCAAAGGAAGACAGCTATACACACTAGACATAGAGGGCAATCAGTTCAGGTTAGAACAAGTTAAAAATCTCTAGAAGAATCTTCTGTAAGATTATGAGATTAATAGAATATCTGATACCTCTGACTGTGTTTCAAGAAGATTTAGACCACGTATTGATAAACTATGGCCAGAAGTCCAGAACTAACATAAGGCCTGAAATCTTCCTGCCTGTAAGCTATGAGGGGTTTTTATATTTTTAAAGGGTTGGGCAAAAATATACATCAGAAACTATACGTGACCCACAAATCCTGAAATATTAACAATCTGTCTCTTTTATAGAAAAAGGGTGTGACCCATGTTTTTGACAAGTGGTGAAGATTTGGGGGTTTAATAGAGATTCATGTATAGAAAACCAACTGAACAAAAAATTACACACACACACATACACACACACGCACACACATGTTATTAATTCCACGTAAAACAGAAAGTTGCACCACTGAAAGATGGAATGCAAGTATGGTATTTGAAACATGGAGGTAAACACTAAAGAATGACTAAAATGGTTGAATGTGGATGTCTCTAGGGAAGCAATGGTAGATATGGAAAGAAGGTAGGATTATTGTTTTACATTCAAAAGCCTTGTAGAAGTATTTACCTTTTTAAACCATGTGCACACATAATTTTGATGAAAATAAACAGGAGCAGAAGGAGGAAGAGGAGAGGAAGGAGAACAATAAGCTCATAAGAAAGGCTTAAAATCATGCCTCATAGCCCCTTTGGAAATTGCTGGATAATTTTTAATGGTCCACTCTGTAACTCCCCTAGCAGCATGTCCGCCTTTGGTAGTTTGTATGAGAGCAGGCTTAGTTTCTAACATGAAAGTCAACATACAGTACAAAAGAAAACTGAAGAAGTGTACAGTTAGAAAGAATTAGGTATAATAATATTAGGAGGTGCTCTATTTATGCAAATTGGTTGAAAGCAACCTGCACTGAGCAGTAAAACAATAAGTCCTCAGTGACATGGACAGGTTTCTGGAAACTACAACTTTAAATGAAATGAGATATAACAAAACCAATTCTTCCCTGGGCTAATGGATATAAACAAGTGCTGCATTCTTAGGGCATTTTTCTGGTTACAAAAAAATATCACCAAACTTCTAAATAAAGACCCAAAACGCTTCTAATATGAAACATTGAAATCAATGTGAGTTAGCTAGACATTGAAGAAAGAATAATGAAAACAAGTAAGATCCTTACTTTCTAACTTGCTTATTCCAGTTTAGGATTGGGTGGCTAGAACCTCTCCCCGCAGCTCAGGGTGCAAGATGGGACCCACCCTGGACAGGACACCCTTCCACTGTAGGGCGCACTCAAACCCACCCACACTCACTCAGACTGGGACAATTGAGAAACACCAGTTCACCTCACGTGCACATCTTTGGGATGTGGTAGGAAACCGGAGGACCTGGAAGAAACCCACACAGACATGGGGAGAGCATGCAGACTCCACACAGACACTGGACCCTGCAGGGAATCATTTTCTTCTCCCATCAATGTTATAACGAAATGACATTGAACAAAACAACTTTATTTGAGAACATGCTGTACTGGGGTCTATGGTTTATAAAGTACAGAAATGTACAACAAGATGTTATCTTTAAAAAAAAAGAAACAGATGAAGAATTATTTTTCTCTATGTTTCTGAATTTTGAGCTTGGCACATAGTAAATGCTCAATAAATATGTGTTGACTAAATAAAGAAATCTGTAAAAATATCTCATAAAAGTAGAAGAAATCTTAGGTATGTTAGACTAAGGAAGTTAGGATGATTTGACTCTGAGTAAAAAAAATAAAAACGCTGATCATGAATTCTCACCAGAAATTAATTAAAAGCTGTTGTTCTGTGTTACAGAAGGAAATGTCTTGAAATCAGTATAAGAGCATTTTAAAGTCTGAATATTATAAATGGCAATATTTGACATTATTGACAATTGCTATGTTATAAATTGTAATATTTGACAAAATTGTTGTGCTGAGAAATGGGTATACTGGGATCCACATTATAGGCTTCAAGGCCACCTTTGAAATCTTTTGGACTTAAATGAACTTACTTAGCAAAGTACATTAATTTCTTATGTACTTGAAAGAAAGATTTAAAAAATTACGAAATGATATGTATTTCTTTTTGACCTTAAAATGAGCAAAGAAAACAATACACTTTGTGTTTACATAGGAAATTTTATCTAAGAAGTCACAACTCTTTGAAAATAATCAATAAGTCATCATCACTGTACCACTGTGAATTGAATGAGTATCTTATATCTATTAATACTTGTGGAGACACCTAAATGAAAACATGATGATGAGTATTGCTAATTTTCTATGTGGCTGAAGGGGTAGGGAACTTCACTTTTTAAAGAAAAGCATGCTCAGTTGTACTGCAACAAAAAAATTTACTTTCTCATTAACAAACACTGTTTGAACCTTAAGGCTTAAAGTAAAGAAATGACTTTCCCCAAAAGAAAACCATGATAATGAACATTGTCAATTCTTGGGGGGTGAGAGAGGAAGATATATTTTATCTGTCTTTGTTTTATTTTCTAAGGCTTGTAGGGAGTGAAGGCAGGGCCATCTAGTCCTAACCTTAGAATACTTTGAAGATGACAATGGCTAAGATGCACGTGCATTTCTTTGCCTGAAGATGATCATTTCTTTATGTCTTCAGATAAAGTTTTCCCTCCTATCTCTCTTAAAAATGACACAAAACAAACAAAAAACCTAAAACAACACAACAATTTTCTGTCAAACACAAAGGCTTTGCAAATACAAGTTTTGTTGAAAACATTAGCAATGCTTCTTTGAATTTGCTTCTGGATCCCCAATTCACTTGTACTTCCACTACTAGAGATGAATGAGCCAGGAATGCCTCAGCAACCTTTCTTGGTTTGTCTTTCACAAAGTGTGTAGGAGGTGGTGGCAAACCAGAGGTTTTTGAAGATTGCAGTACCAAATTACACTTGTCATCATTTTAAGAGGGGTTTGGGGAGACCACCTGCTCCCGTGCCTGAGTCCCCACAATATTTCATAAATTTTACAGAAATTGAAGTTTTCATTGTCTACCTTTATGACTTGCAGCATCCTTGGTTACAGTCTGGATGTCTTGAATGCAGTCTTGGTCAATGTAATAATATCCACCAAATGAGTAGATAAATTGAAAGGACCAATAGAACTTCGAAGATTGTCCTCCTTACCTCTCACAATGTGAGGTATTTATTTCTTGAAAGATGTGTTACACTTCTTGCCTCGACAACGGTGATTTTTATGAAATTAATGGCAATGCTGATGTTTTGGCCAAAAGTAAAACAAATTTAGAGATTTTGTTTCTTTTCTTTTTTTTTTGAAACCACTTACAATCCTGGAATGACTTCAGATAAGCTATGTCTAAAAAATTAAAAATAGAGCCAGTTACTTGGAATCATAAGGAAGTGAATATTATGACATGTTAGATATAAAGTGCTTAGAACTTGCAGGCAATTTACTAAGATTTTCCTTTAAGAAAATTACAGATATGCTACCAGTGTAATTTTTTCCCCTGCCAATTTCTTTAAATATTAGGTATTTAAGGCAAAAAGTTTCACATTATCATGTGAGGCTTATAGCATACGTGTAATACATTCGACAACTATAGCAAAAAGCAGGGAGGTGGTAAATGGACTTACATGGTTGCAGATTTGTGTGTTTTACATGAAGAAGTACAATATTAACTCTATACTGTGAAAAATTAAAGATACAGACTGTAATCCCTAGAGTAACCGGTAAGAAAATGCAGAGATATAGCCAAAAGACCATTATATAAATGAAAATAGAATTCTAAAATTTCCTTTCAAATAATTAAAAAGAAGGCAAGACAATAGGAATAGAGGAGCAAAAAAAAACCCAACAAAACAAAAAACAAATAGGAAAATGGGGGACCTACATCTTACCATATCAAACTACCACATCAAATACTAATGGACTAACAAGTGATAAGCAGACTTTTCTCTTTTAAGAGTTAAAGGCCTAAGTTCATTTCAGGAGCTGGTTGTTCCTTATTTTTGATAGCTGACATCTGGATGACTCCTTTAGTAACACAGATGTCAAGCAAGAAGCTAAATTTTGTATATTCTTGAGGTAAATTTTGGATATAGTGTTATTTTTTATAATAATAATAATAATTTTTGTGTGTGTACATACGTATTTTTAATATACTTAACATACATTATGAAAACAGTATAACCACATAAGAATATTTTTTACAAATTAAAGACGTATGTATTTTCATTATTTATAACCACTGTTACAATTTTGGTATACTGTTTTTACTAACAGTCTGTTCCCCTATGATTGCATTGAGTTTTGAAAGCTCTAATTAAAGTGAACCTACAACTTTTAACATTTAAAAAAAACATATCACATGTATTTTACAATACTGTCACATAGACTTCAGTAACATCACATTTAAAGACTACATAGCATGTGTTTACCCTAAATGTGACATAATTTAGCTTGTTATTTCTTTGATGATGGACTTTGAGATGACTTCCATTTTTTTCCATTTTGAAAAGTGAATATTATCCTATGTGGTTGGTGCTTTGTGGTGTTTCTTTTTGTTTTTTTTTTTTAATTAAATTAAATTAAATTAAATTAAACTTTTTAAATTAAAGTTTATAGGGGTGACAATTGTTAGTAAAGTTACATAAATTTCAGGTATACAATTCTCTATTACCTCATCTATAAATCCCATTGTGTGTTCACCACCCAGAGTCAGTTCTCATTCCATCACCATATATTTGATCCTCTTTACCCTCATCTACCACCCCTCTCCCCATTTAACCTCTGTAACCACTAAAGTATTGTCTGTGTCTATGAGTTTTTGGTTCTCATTTGTTTGCCTTGTTCTTTTGTTGTTTTTGGTTTATACATAACATCAGTGAAATCATATGGTTCTCTACTTTTTCTGTCTGGCTTATTTGGCTTAGCATTATAATTATTTTTAAACTTTTATTTTAAGTGTGTTTTTCCAGGACCCATCAGCTCCAAGTCAAGTAGTTGTTGCAATCTAGCTTTGGAGGGCGTAGCTCACAGTGGCCCATGTGGGAATCACCGGCAACCTTGGTGTTATGAGCACTGTGCTCTAACCAACTGAGCCAATGGACCTCCCTGTCCTGTTTTTTAACACATATTACCTACCTTACAGTAATCCTATAACATGTTTATTATAATACCAATTTTGTAGATGAGGAAAATAATGCTCAGAAAGGTTAATTGATTTGTTTTTCCTCATGGAATTGTAGCTAGTAAGAGACAGGACTGAATGTTCTGATTTCAACTTCTTGACTCTTTACACAATAGCATACCCGTTTCAAGAGTTAGGAGTCTCACTCTAAGCGTAGGGCAGCCTATCAGAGTCAAGGAATTGGGGAAACTGGACGGGAGGTAACTTTCAGTTCTTCTAGAGGCCTTCCCAACTTTCCCTGTGGGACAGGGGTCTGTTCCAGGGTGCAGCATACCTCTGCCTGCTGAGTAGCAGGTGAGCCCAGATAAGATGTTGGTAAGTGGGTTCATCTGCTTAGAGAGAAGCACACATCCTGAGTGTGTGTTGGAGGAACAGTGGAGGATCAGAGCTGCTGTACATATGTAGGAACAAACAGACCCCAGAGCTTGGATGGGCCTCAAGGGAGTGCTTTGTCCATTGACTTGAAAAAAACCTTACCCAAGCCAAATAATACAAGTCACTGTAGGAACAGAATGACAAGTACATTCCTTGAGATTATATCTAAGGGGAGGTAAGAATAACGGGAAAATGGGGGATGTTCCCAGGCCTTTGATCTTGTCTACCTGCAGCAGTCCTCCCCTCTTCCTCTAAGAGACTTCCTGAGGCAGGAAATGGTGACATCACAGGGTGTTTGTCAGCACTCTCTTGTTCTGAGTCATCAGGATTGTTGGCATAGTTGTCCATAGTTTCCAAGTAGATAATTGACTCCCCTTTCAGGCGCTTGGCATTTTGCTGAGCGGCTCTCACTCAGTGACCTGCCAGGCTTCCATTCAGTTCAGGATTTCCTCTGTGAAATGTCGTCCAGGGTCTTATAAGCAGTATCTTCTAACTTTTATTAACATTACCTTGTATTAACTAACTCTGCATTGGGGGAAGAGGTCATAAAAATAGACAGTTGAATGCATTACAGTTAATTTTAACCATTCCCCATTGTTGAACATGACTGCAGTTTCCAATTATTTGTTATTCCAAACAATGTCAAAGGAAACATCTTTCCACATAAATGTGTGCATGTGGACGATTGTTTTTTTTTTTTTTTTTGTAGGATAGAGCTCTAGATGTGAAACTGAGGGGTCATTTAATTTAATGTTTACATTTATGTTGTTTTAATTTATCAAATTAAAAACACTCTTATTATACAAATTTGCCAACAAATATATAAGTAGAGAGAACAGTATAATGACCACTCACCCTTTATCTAGTTCTCACAGTTGTCAACTCAAAGCCAACCTTAATTTACCTATACTCCTACTCCCCTCCCACCCCCTTGAGGGACCAATCCCCTTCATTATTTTAAAGCAAATCTGAGACATCCTATCATTTCATCTGTAACCACTGCAGTATGTATCACTTAAAGATTATTTTTAAAAAACAACCACAACACCAAAATTAATAATCTTTTAATATCATCCAGATATATTATTTGAAATCTGAATGGCTTCTCAAAAATTGTTCTTTAAAAAGAAAAGAACTAATTTACACGTCTACCACTCGTACTGCTCTTGGGGGCAGAATTCTGGAGGGAAAGGCAAGGTACAGGGAAGGAACTTGCATTAGCCAATGTTGCAACATGAAGAACGAC